>NC_041220.1:126502989-126508315 GCF_002837175.3 Physeter macrocephalus
TGTGTGCGTTGTGTGGTGTAGGTGTGTGGGGGTGTAGCTGCGTGTGTGTGCGCGTGTGGTATAGGTGTGTGGGGGTGTAGGTGTGTGTGGTGTCGGTGTAGGTGTGGGGGGGTGTAGCTGCGTGTGTGTGGTGTAGGTGTGTGCACAGTGCTTACCCTCATGAGCTGGCTTGCCTGACCACTCTTTTCCAGGCTCTGCTGGCTCTACACCCTCTACTCCTCCTGAAAATGTTGGTGTGTCCCAGGATTCCGTCCTTTGCCCTTTACTTCATGCCTGTTACATACTGTTCTGGATCTCATTTTATATCTCCCTGTGTGGGTTTGGAGCAGCCTGTGTGTCCAAGGTAGCCACTGTTTGCTATGATTACCAAATCTTTATTTCCAGCATAGATTTCTTTTTTTGAGCTCCAGATTCATATAGCTGACTGTCTTCTGGATATCTCTGCCTGGATTTTCCCCAGGCTGTCAGTATGTCTTAAGGGAACTTATCTGATTAAATTCTCTTGCCAACTTGTCCCTCCTCCTTTATTTCCCATCTCAACAATCTCCCAAATATCCAAGGCAGAGAAACCTGTGGCGCAGAGAGAAACCATTCTTTTCTCCCTCCTTCCTTCTCTGCCTCCTTCTTAGCTCCACTATCTCCCTTCATTAACTTTTAATTCTTTTTCCTTCAATTCTCACATATTTATCAACTTCTCTCCATCCTATTTCATGCAAAGCTCTCATTCTTTCTTCTGTTTTCATACTATAAAACTCCTTAACATAGTCTTCAGAGCCTCTGGCCTCTCCAGCCTCATCCTGTCCCGCGATGCCCTCTCACACAGTACACACCACCCCCTCACTCTGTGCTGGCCACACCCATGTACCTGACATTCCTTGGCTGTGCCATGCTTTCTGTCCCTTTCTCCTTTGCAAGTTACGTCAGGATGCTTTTGTTGTTGTTCTTCCTACCCTCTCTTTTCCTGACTAACTCTGCTAATTCCTATAGTCTCCATTCAGTTGTCACTGCTTCCAGGAAACCTTTCATCTCCCAGGCTGGGTTAGGTGTACCTTCTGAGTGTTCTTGGATAGCTTGTGTGAATTTCTCTCATGGCACTGACATTATGGAGCTCATCTAGTTATCCGTGTACCATCCCTCTTCTCCGCGACACTATTGTATGTTCAAGGTCAAAGACTGATGTTGTATTTTCCTTTATGCTTCCTATTGCTTAGCACGGTACCTGGCACATACCTATTACTAGTAAATGTTCATGAATGAATGAATGAATGTATTCACTGTTCTTGGAAACACTGACTTGTCTACTTCCCAAAACCATATTCTTTCACCAGGGACAAACCTCTCTAAATGTCAGCTTCTTTATTTATAAACGAGGAGGGTGCACACTGGATGATCTCTGAAGTCCTTTACTGCTCTAACAAATTAGTATTCATGATTTTCAGATTTATCGTCCTTGAGCCTATTCAAAAGAAAATGACACAAATTCTGGAGGAAATTCCAAAAAAGGAGTTGCAAAATGTTTCGAGCAATAGTGGTCACATTGAAGTAATAGTTCGACTTTTTGGTTATACTCTGTTAACTAAATGTGTCAAGTGCTAATTAATGGTCTGAGCACTTGAACATTTGAGTAGTTTACTGTGACCAGAGTTTCTGTTCCTTTGCTTACATATCTAAATCATTTTAGAGACACTGTGCAAATTCTCCTTTGCTAAAGATTTTCAAGGAAAAGTTAGACAACTGTTTCTCATGGATATTGTAGATGGGATTTAAGATGTAATTGTATAGCGATGGGACCAATTGACCCCTAAGATCTTGCCTAATGATGAGATTCTTCAATTTTGTGGTTTACAGCTTTTGTTTTTATGATACAACAGAGAAAAAAAGTTGAATTTTAAACTTGGATAACACACTATGTATTTTTCCAAGTTCATCTCTTACTGGATTTAATCTCAACATTAGAGAAGCCACCAGAAGTCTATGTTTATCAAAATTGTTGACTTCTGTGCCTCCAAAACCTGAATACAGTGGGTGGTCTCCAGCGTGCTGAAATGACCGGGGCCACGTCAGTGTTCAAGGTCCAATTTAGAAAGGTCTTTTATTGTAGACTTTTTTTTAATTTAAAAAACTTTCAAAATGTAAAATATAACATAGATACAGAAAAACACATAAAACAAATTTGTACTTTAATGGGTTATTACTAGGTGAACATTTTTGTAATCGTCCCTCAGGTCAGAAAACAGAACTTTGCCAGTCACCGTAGAAGCCCCTCTGTGCGTCCCCCTCTCACAGTCCCCTGCCTCCCCAGTAAAAGTGTACAGATCTTTAATTACTTCTTTGCGTTTCTTAATAGTTTCATCACACGATAGGCATCCTTAAATATTCTGCTTTAGTTTACTTTTTAAAGTATGTCAGTTTTAAGCCTTTTTTAGTCTCAGGTCCTCCTTCCATCTTTTTTTCTCCCTAGTAATTGACTGTTGAGGAAATTGGATTATTTGACCTGTGGGGTTTCTTTAAAGATTTTTTTTTAATGTGGACCATTTTTAAAGTCTTTATTGAATTTGTTACATTATTGCTTCTGTTTTATGTTTTGGTTTTTTGGCCTCGAGGCATGTTGGATCTTAGCTCCCCAACCAGGGGTCGAACCCACACCCCCTCCATTGGAAGGCAAAGTCTTAACCACTGGACTGCCAGGAAGTCCCCGACCTGTGGGGTTTCTCAGTCTGGATTTTGCCTATTGCTCTAGCTGTCTTGGACTTGGCTGTTTAGGCTGTGTGGCTGTTTCGTGCCTCAGTCCTGAAATGACATTCTACCTGGAATATCATTCTATCTAGTCTCCCTACCCTATACCTTGTTCATGAGGTTATCTCCTACATACCCTTCAAAACTTAGCTCAAACCTCATCTCTCCTAGAAAGATTCTCTGATTTTCCCTCTAATAATAGATATGTCATTTTCCGTAGTCTCATAGCACCTGTATAATGCTCCAATATGACACCAAGGACATTGCTGCAACGGTTCCTTGACCCGCTTTTTCTCATGTGAGATACTTTCAATCCATCAAACATTCACAAGAGACTTCTATGTGTCTGGCATTGTGTTAACTCACAAGATACAGAGATGGATATAGTTCCCTGCCCTCAAGAAGCTCACAATCAAAGAGGGCCAGATAAGCATGGTACACAATTGTTCCGAGTAGAGGAGGCAGGATAAAGGAGTATAGAGGAGAGGACTCCTACCCTAAACTGAGGGGAGAAGGGAAAAGGGAGTGACAAAAAATAGAAGAACCAATTTAATGAACCCCATGTACCCATCGCCTAGCTTCAGTAGTTATCATCGCAGTCTTGTTTCATCTATACCTGCCTTAGCTCTTTACCCCCTTCCCTACTACTGGATTATTTTAACTATATCTGAGACATCATGTCATTTCATCAAAGCATTTGAAAAATGACTACATAATTACATAAGTGATACATATGTATTAGTGCATATTAGGTACATAAATGATATGTATCTCTAAAAGACTGATATGTATCTCTAAAAGATCCTTTAAAAATAATTATACAGTTCCATTCTCATGCCAAAAAATTTAAAAAATTCCCTTAGAAGTATAAAATATCCAGTTAGTGTTAAAACTTCTCCTATGGTCTTACAGTAATTTTTATAGTTGGTTTGTTTTCATCAAGGTTTACTCATTGCTTTTCAAAATAAATTTATCTATTTATTATTTATTTATTTTTGGCTGCGTTGGGTCTTTGCTGCTGTGCGTGGGCTTTCTCTAGTTGCGCTGAGCGGGGGCTACTCTTCGTTGTGGTGCGTGGGCTTCTCATTGTGGTGGCTTCTCTTGTGGAGCACAGGCTCTAGGCATGCGGGCTTCAGTAGTTGCAGCACATGGGCTCAGTCATTGTGGCTGACGGGCTCTAGAGCGCAGGCTCAGTAGTTGTGGCACACGGGCTTAACTGCTCCACGGCATGTGGGATCTTCCTGAACCAGGACTCGAACCTGTGTCCCCTGCATTGGCAGGCGGTTCTTAACTACTGCGCCACCAGGGAAGCCCTACACATTCCTTTGATTGATACATTTTTTACATTGCTTTTAATTGAGAAATTTCCCTCTTGGAACTCATGACTGCAATTATTTCGTGTTTAATATGGCATACACTTGGCATTTTATTCTACATTATTTAAAAATTCTGACAATGCTAACATTGTTCTTATTATAAAAGTAACATATGTTCAACCGAGAAAAAAATTTTAAATATCAAAAAGTGTATGAAAGTAAAATATTTTCCTATTATTATGCCGAAATAACTCTTAGCTCTTTGGGATTATTTTCTACTAATATGTATATATTCCATTGTATAATTTTTGCATAGTATGTATTCCCTCTGCTATTACTTTAGGCTTAATTTGCTCTTCTAGTTCTTAAGGTAAAAGCTGAGATTTTCATGATTTTTTGCTTTTCAAATATAAACACTTAAAGCTATACCTTTCCCTTTAAGCATGTTGAGTTTTTATTATCATACAATTAGAAATATTTTCTAATTTCCTTTGTGATTTCTTTGATATGTGTTTTGCTTGGAAATGTATTGCTTAATCTCCAAATATTTGTGGGATTTTCTAGATATCTTATTGTTATTAATTTCTCATATTACACTCTGTATGATTTCAGCCCTTTTAAGTACATTGAGACTTGTTTTATGGCCTGCATATAATTTATTCTTGGGAGTATTCCTTGAAAATATGTATATTCTGCAGATTTTGGGTACAGTGATCTTTAAGTGTCAATTTAGGCACATCCGCATGTAAAGCAGTGAAGTTGGACCCTCATTCAACATACAAAAATTAACTCAAAATGGATCAAAACCTAAATGACACGGTAAAACCAAAACTCTTACAAGAAAAGCATAGGTGTAAATCTTCATGACCTTGGATTAGGCAGTAGTTTCTCAGATATGACACCAAAAGCACAAGCAATGAAAAAACAAAATCAATAAATTGGATTTCATGAAAATTAAAAATGTTTATGCATCAAAGGATAATACCAAGAAAGTGAAAAGACAAGCCACAGGATGGGAAAAGATATTTGCAAATCAGATATCTAATTAGGGTTTGTATCTAGAACATATAAAGAACTCTTACAACTCAATGAGAGAAAGACAATCTAAAAAATGGGCCAAGGGGCTTCCCTGGTGGCGCAGGGGAACCGGGTTCGCGCCCCGGTCTGGGAGGATCCCACGTGCCGCGGAGCGGCTGGGCCCGTGAGCCATGGCCGCTGGGCCTGCGCGTCCGGAGCCTGTGCTCTGCAACGGGAGAGGCCACAACAGGGGGAGG
>NC_041220.1:126508348-126562711 GCF_002837175.3 Physeter macrocephalus
CCCTCCCACCCTCCCTATCCCACTGCTCTAGGTCATCACAAAGCACAGAGCTGATCTCCCTGTGCTATGCTGATGCTTTCTACTATATTTTAGCAACAGTAGGATGGAGTGTAAAGTAGAGTGTATGTGGTAATATACGACAAATAGTTCATAGAGTGTAGCTTACTGATACTCACCACATGATCTTGTGTGATTTAACATGCCTCTTAAAAATATATAGGTGCAAAAAGGGAAGGCCCCAAAACCCAAAAAAAAAAAAAAAAAAAAAAAAATGGGCCAAGGATCTGAATAGACATTTCTTTAAAGTAGATATACGAATAGCCAATAAACACATGAAAAGATACTCAACATCAGAAAAATGAAAATCAGAACTAAGAGATACCACTTCACAACCAATTAGGACTATAACAGAAAAAACAAACAAACAAAAAACACCACCACGGACTATCACAAATGTGGTCTGGATGTGGAGAAATTGGAACCCTTAATTTCTAGTGGGAATGTGAAATGGTTGCTTTGGAAAAGTCTGACAGTTTCTCAAATGATTAAACATAGAGTTACCATATTGACTTCTTGGTATATACCCAAGAGAAATGAAAACATATGTCTACACAAAATCTTGTACATGAATGTTTACAGCAGCATTATTCATAATAGCCAAAAATTGGAAACAAACCAAATGTCTATCATCTGATGGGTGGGTAGATCAAATGGGGTCTCTCTATTCAATGCAATGTTATTTGGCAATAAAAAAGAATGAAGTACTGATACATGGCTATAATGTGAATGAACCTTGAAAACAGTATGCTAAGTGAAAGAAGCCAGTCACAAAAGACTACATACTGTATGATCCCATTTATATGAAATATCCAGAATAGGCACATCTATAGAGACAGGAAGTGGATTAGTGGTAGCTTAGGGTTGGGGATGGTGGTATTGGGGACATAGGAGGTGAACCATAGGAGGTGTGGGATGATGAAGATGTTCTAAAATTGATTGTGGTGATGGTTGCACAACTCTGTGAATATACTAAAAACCACCGACTTGTATGTACACTTTAAATGAATTGTATCATATATGAATTATGTCTCAGACTGTTAAAAAACAAAAGTACCAGGGGTACCAACAGTTCAGGACAAGAGCCAGTGATATTACTTAACATCATGGCAACTTTGTAAAAAGAACTTATAAGCTGAAGTTAATTGATATGAAAAATTCAAGTCCACTAGGCAAATAAGCATAGGATCACTTACCATGCTGGCAGAGTTAATTTTTTTTTAGCATAGTTTTCAAATGACAGTGATGTTAAGAAGAGACTAAAGTTTCAGGTAAATGAAACCTACCTGATCTCAAAAAAAAAAAAAAAGTCAGGTCAGGTTGGTTGATAACATTATTCTTATATTCCATATACTTACTGATCTATTTCTTCTGTCAATTTTTGCTTCAGGCAATTTATTATTATAGCACATTATTATTATGTGCTACATGTTGAAAATTATGTTTTCTTGAGGTTATCTGACCCTCTTATCATTATGAAATAACTTTGTTCATCTCTAGTTATACTACTTGCCTTGAAGTCCACATCAGATATTAATATAGCCATACCAGCATTCTTATAATTAGGGTATACATGTTGTATTTTTTCCCACATTACTTTCAACTTGCCTATATCTTTGTATTTAATGTGCTTTCCTTGTAAACAGCATAGTTGGGTTTTGCCTTTTAACTTCTTGACAATTCTTCCTTTAAGTAAAGTGTTTAGTTCATTTACCTTTAGTTCAATTATTGATGTGTTGGGCTTAATCTGCCATCTTGGAATTTGTTTTCTAATTTCCCCATCTGTTCTTTGTCCTTCTGTTCCTCTTCTTCTGCCTTCTTTTGGGTTGAGTACTTTTTTTTTTTGCGGTACGCGGGCCTCTCACTGCTGTGGCCTCTTCCGTTGCGGGGCACAGGCTCCGGACGCGCAGGCTCAGAGGCCATGGCTCACGGGCCCAGCCACTGCGCGGCACGTGGGATCTTCCCGGACTGGGGCACGAACCCGTGTCCCCTGCATCGGCAGGCGGACTCTCAACCACTGCGCCACCAGGGAAGCCCCAGGTTGAGTACTTGTTCATACTCCATTTTGTCTAAGACAAAAATAGCCCAGCTATTAACTATTTGGGTAGGTCAGGATTATCCTTGCTCTTGAAATCTACCATTGTCTTTGAAGATCCCTCTTCATGCTGCTTTTCATTTGGTGAAGGCTCAGTGATTCTCAGAGTGCGCTCTCTCAGCTCTGTTCCACTCCCAGCTGTCAGTGGACTGCTGCTTTGCGCTCAGCAAAGCCTTAGGTGCTTCAGAAGGATCTCTTAGCCCTTCTGTTCTGTCCTCTGCCTCTGGTGTGTGATGGTTATACACTAGGTGCAAGCTCTGTAGGAGAGAACTGGCAGGTGGGTATGGAGTCGCTGTTTGATTAGGGCTCCTCAGAAATCCAGTTCTTCAGGTCAGCAGCACTTAAAAGTTTGTAGAAGTTCAGCTGGTTTCTTTATACTCCCCATTTTGATAGGGTTAGTCTTCTTCCTGTCAAGGATGGAAGCAGGTCATCTTTTTGGTGGGGGAAGGGATCATCTGTATGTGAAATTTAGTTTACTTAGGTCTCTTTGCATCTCAGCTCTGATGGGTTTTTAAAGAAAATCTGTGATTTTGTGGATTATCCAGCTTCTTATTGGTTTCAGGCTCTGGTTACTTTTAGAGTTTATATATATATATATATATATATATATATTTTTTTTTTTTTTTTTTTCACTGCGCCACCAGGGAAGCCCTAAACTTAATTTTAACTGAATTAATTAGATGATTATTTGTCCCTATGGGCATTATCATCATGATCATGTAATATCTATTTTTTTGTTTTCCAACAGTCTGCTTAATATTGATAATGTAGTGTAACACATAGGTCATCCTCTTCAGGATCTTACATTCTGAAAATCTTTCATCACACTATAAGCAAATTAAGCATAAACATTTTGTTTTTCCTATAGATATTTGCAAAAAAAAAAAATCTATACATCACAATCCCTCCATAGAGAAAGATAAATGCATTTGGTATTGTATTGAAGGGGAAGCTAGAAATAAGAGGTGAGGAAACTCAAGGAAATACAAACCAAAAGATAATAGTGAGCAATTATATTTTGTGAAGAATTGGTTAAAATAACTTTTAAAGAGTTTAAAGTTAGGCAGTAGTGTGGAAATTCTCACAAGTAGTTTATATATTTATGTACTCTTAAAATATGTTCATTAAAAAAAAAAATCTAAGTAGTTAACAGGGCCAAGTGGAGGCTAATTACACATGAAGGGAAAAAATTCTCCATCTGTCACTTATCTGCTCACTGACACTGGATTGAGAAGGGAGTCAAGAGGCACTCATACTTTAGTGGGCCTGCCTCTCATTCTAACAGAATTTAATTGACATCTGGCCCCTGTCCCCCAGCTCCTTGCCACGGTGGATTAGCTGGATGCACAAGTGCCTCTTGTCTTTACCCTGTATGATGCATAAATGTGTAGATGCCTCTTTTTTCTATGATGCTACAAAGGTAATTTTTTCTCCATTACTTATAGTCAAACTACAACTTCAAGCAGAAGAGAGAGGGGTTGTGTCTATCAAAGGAGTGTGTGCGAACCGTTACCTTGCTATGAAGGAAGATGGAAGATTACTGGCTTCTGTAAGTAATGTTTTCTCTTTTTGTACTTTTTTTTAAAATTTAGCTTTTATTGCTATGAATTTACTAGTATTGGTATTATTAAATCTTTATTAAGGGTTTTACAGGTATATCATTTAATCTTTACATTCATCCTATAAAATAGAGTATTATACTCTATTTCACAGAGGCAAAAACTGAAGTTCTGAGGGAGTAATAAAGTAACCAAGAAAACACCGGTCATATGAGGCAGAGCCTGGATGGCATGCCAGGACGGCATGCCAGGTAGTCTTGACTTCAGAGCAGGAACTCTAATTCACTGCATTTTACTGCCTTTGGTGCAAAGCTATTCAACTATAGTTTAATTTTTAAATTATATTTTTAATAAATTTATTTATTTACTTTTGGACACATTGGGTCTTCACTGCTGCACAGGCTTTCTCTAGTTGTGGTGAGCAGGGGCTACTCTTCATCGCAACACGCAGGCTTCTCATTGCGGTGGCTTCCCTGTTGCGGAGCATGGGCTCTAGGTGCATGGGCTTCAGTAGTTATGGCACGCAGGCTCAGTAGTTGTGGTGCACAGGCTTAGTTGCTCCACGGCATGCGGGATCTTTCTGGACCAGGGCTCGGACCTGTGTCCCCTGCATTGGCAGGCGGATTCTTAACCACTGCACCACCAGGGAAGTCCCTAAAACTATAGTTTTAAAAAAACCTTTATATTGTGCAGTTGTCTGAAGATCATTGGGATGGACATGTAAAATTTTGAGTATGAGTTTTTAAGTTTCTTTCAAATATGACATAGAAACACTTGCCACTTAGAATACTATAAAATAGAGACAATAATGATCGTATCTCAGTTTTTGTGTGGACTAAATTAAATAATTTATATCAAGTGCCAAAATCAGGGTCTTATACATAATAGGTCCTCAAAATTGTTACTTCCTCCTCATGTTACTTCTCATTTATATATAAGCTCATTAAGGGCAGGGACTTCTCTTTTTTTTTTTACTTTTTATCACAGCTACTCCACGGTCCTTGCCGCTGGCTAGTATTCTTTCCATTAATACAGGCTCCCTGTCAACTTCACCATTATTCTTACAACCAGGATTGTATGTCTGTTGAGCAGACACTGTGTGGGGAATGATGCAGGGAAGCAGATCAGTATAAAAGACACAGATCGTACTCTGTCTCATTGGGGGAGTAGATAAGACATGTACCTAAAAGTGTGTGTATATACAAACCACAGCCATAATACCAATACCAGTAGCCAGTTAGATAGCACTCTATAGCTTTCCCCACAGAATGGATCTAATAGTACTGAGCAGTTGTGGTGTTTTGAGATTATATAGTTTTTGAATTTTTTTCTGAGTGAAGATCTTTGGATTTCTTTTTTTTTTAATTAATTTTTTATTGGCGTGTAGTTGATTTACAATGTTGTGCTAGTTTCTGCTGTACAGCAAAGTGAATCAGTTATATATATATCCACTCGTTTTTAGATTCTTTTCCCATATAGGCCATTACAGAGTATTGAGTAGAGTTCCCTGTGCTATACAGTAGGCCCTTATTAGTTATCTGTTTTATACATAGTAGTGTGTATATGTCAACCTCAATGTCCCAGTTTATCCCTCCCCTTCCCCCCCCCGATAACTATGTTTGTTTTTTACATCTGTGACTCTATTTCTGTTCTGTAAATAAGTTCATCTGTACCGTTTTTTTAGATTCCACACATAAATGATATCAAATATTTGTCTTTCTCTGTCTTCACTTAGTATATAATTTCTTTGTCCATCCATGTTGTTGCAAATGGCATTATTTCATTCGTTTTTATGGCTGAGTAATAGTCCATTGTGTATATATGTACCACATCTTCTTTACCCACTCCTGTCGATGGGCATTTAGGTTGCCTCCATGTCACAGCTATTGTAAATAGCGCTGCAATGAACACTGGAGTGCATGTATCTTTTCAAATTACCGTTTTCTCCAGATATATACCCAGTAGTGGGATTGCTGGATCATATGGTAGCTCTATTTTTAGTTTCTTAAGGAACTTCCATACTGTTCTCCATAGTGGCTGTACCAATTTATATTCCCATCAAATGTGGGAGGGTTCCCTTTTCTCCACACCCTCTCCAGCATTTATTGTTTGAAGATTTTTTGATGATGGCCATTCTGACTGGTGTGAGGTGATACCTCATGGTAGTTTTGATTTGCACTTCTCTAATAATTAGTGATGTTGAACATCTTTTCATGTGCCTCTTGGCCATCTGTATGTGATCTTTGGATTTCTGAAGGGACTGAAACAGACTTACAGAGAAAAAGAATATTCAACCATCTGACTGATCATCTGACAAAGATATATTTAATATATTTATGTGATTTTTGCAGGATAAATAAGTCAGTGTAGCGGTGCTCTTTTTTTGTAATGGAGTAAATTTTAGAATCCTCTTCAGTAGCTAGTATTTTTTGAGTGTACAGTATACTAGATACCATGCTAGGCATTAGGGTTATACAATTGAATAGAGAATGGCCTGTGCCTTTAATAAGTGACCATCTGGGGAAGCAGAAGTGTAAATAAGTATTCGTAATAATGTGTAAGGGGTGGCTTTGATGTGTTCTTCTATATGTTGCATGTATGCATAGTAATAAAGGGAGCGATTAAACTTGTCTAGATTGGGAAAAGTGACCTACAAAGAGGATTTGACATAATGCAGAGGAAGGAGTTTATCAGGCAGTTCGGGAGCAGAGGAATGGAGATCAGGGTATAGATAATTCTAGGACATGGCACAGGCATGGATGCAGAAAGCTTACTAGGGGTTTCTCCAGAATTACAATTCACTACTGCTGGAGTGTAAGGTGCAAAGGCAATAGAAGGTAGAAGGGAAGAGATAAGGCTGGAGAAGCAGGTAAACTGCTTGCTGAAGTACCTGATAGCACCATGCTGCTCTCAGCAGTGGGAAGCCATAAAGAGTTTTAGGAGACACATGAGATTTGAATTCAAGAAGGAGCTCTCTGGCAGCAGCGCAGAGGATGGATTTGAGGGGTCCAAGGCTGGTGGAGACAGGCCAGTTAGAAGGCCATGGGAATAGTCCAAGCAAGTGATGATCAGAACCTGGCAGTAACAGGATGAAGAGGATGGAGTAAAGTGCTAGCACTGAGGTTGACCAGAGTTAGGAGTAGAGTAGAGGAAAAAGTCAAAGATGACATCCAGGTTTCCAGTTTGGATGAGGAGGTAGATGAGAAAGGGGGAAGAGGAAAAGAGCAAGTTCTGGGAAAAGGTAATACAGGTTCAAATTTAGTCTTATCTAGTTTGAGTTGCCTAAGAGAAATTCAGGTGAAGATGTTCACTACATAGCTGGAATTACAGGTCTGGAGTTTAGAGGAGAGATGTGTGTTGATATATAGATTTGGGCGTCATAAGCATATATGTGGTGGCTCAAGCAGGGGAACGGATGAGGTTTCCTATGTAAAAAAAATATAGCTATGAAAGGCTGACTACTTGGAACTTTCACTTCTTCCACTGTTTTTTTTTTTCTACCAGCCGGTTGTCAACTCAAGGGATGACGTAATACTTTGGGAATCTACTGAAGTAGCATTTTAAATATTGCCAGGACAGTGAATCAATGGGTAATTTTGGATGACCTTGACCTTGTAGAGAGAAGAGGGATTAACCCTACTCTTCTCACCTCAGGATGGAACAAAACACAGTGTGAATCACTTTGTCTCCTGCAATAGTGTTGATTTGGCTACTGTCAGACAGTAAAGGTGGTGGAGGAAAAAAAGTAAATACATACAAGATTTGCTTCTGTCTCAACTATGGACAACACTAGTCAAAATGGTTTTAAAGCTCTAGACTTTGCTATGTCTGTCTTGTGACTTCAGATTGTTACCCTGTGGTTTTCCACTTACAGAGATTAGAAGATCCTACAGAGATTAGAAGATCCAGTAATCTGGTAATCATGGTGGCCCTGTAAGATAGTCATTGGAGTGGTTATTTTGAGAACACAGGCTGGAACACAGGTTCATCCGTAATGATAAAAATAATTGTCAAAAGTGATGAAAACATAAGCTACTCTACCTTATTAAAATTTTTTTTAAAAAATTGAAGTATAGTTGATTTACTATGTTGTGTTAGTTTCTGGTGTAGAGCAAAGTGATTCAATTTTAAATATATATATATATATATTTTTCATATTCTTTTCCATTATAGGTTATACAAGATATTGAATATAGTTCCTTGTGATATATACACTAGGACTTTGTTGTTTGTCTATTTTATACATAGTAGTTTGTATCTGCTAATCCCAAACTCCTAATTTATCCCTCCCCGCCCTTCCCCTTTGGTAACCGTAAGTTTGTTTTCTGTGTCTCTGCGTCTGTTTCTGTTTTGTAAATAAATGTCAGTGGACATTTAGGTTGAGAAGTTACTCTACAGTGAGTCTTTGAAACTACTGGGGTCTGTAAAAGAGGAGACAATTTAAGACACTAGACCTAAAACTTGAGCTGTCTTCTCAGAGAATTCTCTACAAGTTAGAATTCAGAGAATTCTGACCTCTTCTGGCACATATGCATTAAGCTTCCCAAACTGTTGATTCTGTACCATCAGAAGCATAAAGTGCTCTAAACAGTATTTTCTAATTTCTTCCTTAGCTAAGCAGGACCTTTCACAAGATTAAGGTCACAGCATTCTATTTAGTCTTAAATATATTTCTGTCCCCTTGGATGTGTGTTAATTTTTCCAGATACAACAGATTTCCTTCAAGCTGGTACAGTAAGAGTTAATTTAGCAAGGCTCAGAAATTTATCATCATAAACTCTGTAGGGACAAAGCCACAGCTGTTACACATAAATGGAATAGTCAGGATTTATCAGTTTTCTTTGAGGAAAGGCACCAGCCAAGATCCAGTTGTTCTAGCTCCCGTCACTGGATCTATTCCATGCCAAGGTCATGAGTCAATCTCTAGTCTTACCATTCAATTAGTGTGGCTTGCTGCCTTGCCTCTTCAGCAGCAATCCTCTTTCAGATTAGTCTGGGTGGGCTGTGTCAATTTTCAGATGAAAAAGTAAGTGTCCCTAAAACAAGGGACACTTAACCCCCAAACCAAGGAGGTGGTGGTGTTTGTTAGTGGCATGTTTTCCTCTGAGTCAGATCCATAGGCACTGAGCTGTCAACAACAGCAACTTTCAGGCAAGAAATGAAAAGTCTTGACCCTTGGCTATTAATAGCATCTGTTCCACTGTTATCACTGATGATGAAAGACACTGTAGCCGGGGATGTCAGCAGGGACCTCACTCAGGTGACAATGGGAAGAGACAACTGGCATGTAAAAAAGAAAAAATAAATAACCGAACAACTTTGGGGTAAGTCCAGTGTTGTGACCGGTAGCCATCATTTGGGGATGCAGATGTTCCTTATTACCTAGAGACACTGGGGTTTATGAACTTGCATTTGCCAAAGGCATAATTCTTCCCACTCTTCTCCTACAGGGCCCCATCTCAGACTGCTATGTTATGGCACATCCCTGGGTTCTTCTGCATTTTATCCTGTGTGCGATTCCTACACTGATATGTAAAACATTATAGTTTCCCCTCAGAAAGAAAAGCATGCTGGATAATAACACATTTTGGTTTCTAAGAGTCAGGTTAGGTTGATTACTACCAGTTGAGAGTATTAAAAAAGACTAAGTTGTGTACCATTTTTTTTCTCCAACATCTTCACATATTAATGACATGAATGTATTCAGTCTAAGGATTTCTCACTGTTTGAAACACTTCTTAAGGGTCTTTCCCCTTCTTTGAAGCTAGAAAATATAAATGTTCAAAGAGTAACTATATTTACCTGCCAAAGCCTAAATTTGGAGGCTGAAGTTTAGTTCTTTAATATACAACAGACTCCGTATTCCATTCCATAGCAAAATAAATTTTGTTGCTATGAACAACAGAAGCCCAGGACAAATATTAGGATCTATGATTTCTTCTATGTTCAAAAATTGCATATAATGAGGTTAACTGTAGTCTTAAGTTTAAATCACCAAACAACCTCAGTGTTAGCAAGCACTGGTATGAAAAAATCTGCCTGGTCTTTAGCTGCTAGAAAGTTGCACATTGTTTTCTATATTATGCGACAGATTGTGATAACCTAAACAAAATAATTCAGTAAGTATTAGAATGTGTGTGATCTGTGTTGATCCGTAAGAGTCAAATATGCAAAAATTATGTATCGTATCTGAGAATATACATTTAATTACTGTAAAAGTAAAATTTTTTTTACTTATCGAATAACTTTCTTACTTGAAGGGCCTTACAATGAAATGAAACTTAAAGTAGAGAAAAGACATTTTTGAGGGTTCACTTATACAGAATGGCGGTATATACTGATTAAATTTGTCAGAAGAATGCAGTAAAGAAGAATATAATTTTTAAGAGATAAAATACTAGATTAAATGTAAAGGTTACCACTTAATAAGAATTATTGCTTCTTTTAGAATCCAATCTTATAAAATTTTACATAAGCTACATATATATATTACAGTATCAAGATTACATTTACTTTTAACTTTTTACAATTTGTGTCTTTCTTAGTGTGTTTTGAAATAGTCAACACTGATACTTACGCATCATGTCTGTTTTTAATTCTCAGAAGCGGTGTAAGCAAAAGCATTCTTGGACTCAATGTTGAGCAAACTCTCTCATAAGCCAAAACTGCAAAATCATAGTACTGTAAAGGAATAAACAATCCAAAAAACAGAGCATGGGGGAGTGAGCATAAGGGTCAATCTAACGTTTAGCCGTGCACGAGAATTCTGAGGCCACTACATAAGGACAGGGGAAGGTGGGGGGCAGCAGGGGGAGGAGAATTTACTCTAGTTCTTATTTTCTTATAGTACACCAGGGCTTTAAGATTGTTTTAAAGGCTTAAAAATTGTTAAAGATTGGGAGGGATCTTAAAGATCATCTAATCCAGTCTTATTTTACAGATGAGAAAAGTAAGGTTCAGAGCCGTTAAGTGACTTGCTCAAAGATACAAGATAGTTAGGGATCAAGGCAAGACTGGAACCCAGGTTTCCGGGCTCATAAAGATCCTCACAGATGTCGTTAGGATACTCAAACTCTTGCAATGGGCCAACTGGCTTAGTTTCCTCAGGGACTAAATTAGTCCATAAAATTAGACTATATTTTATATTTCAGTACTTAGGCTGGATTTTCCTTGATCTTAGTTCCTTTGTTCTTATTTAGATTTTGCAGTGCCATTGAACGGTATTTTTACTGTAACCTATATAAAAGTTTCATTTATTCATTAATTTAGTAAATATTTATTGATCACTATGTGCCAGGCACTGATAGCAGTAGAATAGAAGAAAAACAACAGAAGAAAATCTCCACCCACCTGGCATTTATAGTATGGTGAAATAAAGTGGATATGTATATATAAATAAATGATCTGTATTTGGATGTTGTAGAGCACAGAAATGAATGAGATGCTTTTATCCCTCATAGTGTAACTAGAGTTACTAAATTCAGTTACTTGAGATTCTTTTTTTGTGGTCATACTTGTAGCCCTAAGGTCAGGTTTTTTAAAAAATAAATTTTGATTGTAGAGTAGTATTAGGTTTACAGAAAAGTTGTGAAGATGCAGTACAGAGTTTCTGTATACTCCACACCCAGCTTCTCCTATTAACATGTTACATTAGTATGGCACACCTGTCACAACTAATGAACCAGTATTGATACATCATTATTAGCTGAAGTTCACACTTTATTCATATTTCCTTAATTTTTACCTCATGTCCTGTTTCTGTTCCGGGATCCCACTCAGGATACCACATTTAGTCATCATGTTTCTATAGTCTCCCTTAGATCATGACATTTCCTTAGACTTTCCTTTTGTTGATTACTTTGACAGTTTGAGGAGTACTGGTCAAGTATTTGTTAGAAGGTCTTTCAGTTTGAGTTTGCCTGATGTTTTCCTCATGATTAGACATGGGTTATGAGTGTTTGGGAGGTAGATCACAGAGTTAAAGTACTATTTTCACTGTATCGTTTCAGGGAACATGCTTATCACTAATAATATTAACCTTGGTCAGCTGGCTGAGGTCGTGTTTGTCTCCACTGTAAAGTTACTGCTGTCTTCCCCTTTCCATACTGTATTTGGAAGAAAGTCACTATACACAGTCTACATTTAAGAGATGGGAGTAGGGGCGGGGTAGGTTTATGCTCCCCGTCTCCTTGAGGAGGAAGTATCTGCATAAATTATTTGGAATTCTTTTGTATGAGAAACAACTTCTTTTATTTAGTTAATCAATCATGTATATCAGTATATATGCATGGATATTTATTTTGTACTTTGGGTTATAATCCAAAACTGTATTATTTTGTTGTTCAAATTGTTTCAGCTTTGGCTATTGGGGGCTTTTTCATTTGGCTCCTGTATTCTTTGACATACCCCAGTCAATGTGGGGTTTTTTGAGCACTTCCTTATTTTATGTCCTCTAAGAGTGCTCCAGTCTCATCTTGTATATTCCCTACTCCAGCCCAGAATGAGCCATTTCTCTAAGAATGGTATCAGAAACCAAGGTCTGGGCGTGCTTGTTGCTACCGAGGTGTGTCTGCTTCCAGGCCCTTTTATCTGACCGAGCAAGGAATATAGGCATATACCAACCTGGAGGTATATATATATATATATATATATATACATACACACACACACACACACACATAACTATAAATATTTCTATATTTAACCATCTGTAGTCAACTAAAAATGAGTACATACTGACGTTATCCAACAGTATCACATGAACCATTTTAGCCTTCCCTGCTGGCTTGTCTGTAACTACCCACTCCAAAAGTGAGAAACCTGGTTCCTACCATTTCCTAGGGTCCGTTTTTCGTTATGTATAAATATCTCACATCAGTTTCTTTTTGAAATTTCAAAGTAAATTAAATATATAGACAAAATACAAATCAAACTATTTAAAATACTGATTATGCTTTTTCAAACTCTATTTGATTCTTTCCTGTTCAGATGCCCCTGCAAGGGGTCAGATTTCCAGCACCATCTTTAAAATCATTAGCATCACTGTTATCAGTATTAACAAATGGTTATTGTGCCCCTTATACAGGACCATAAGCTAAGCTAGTTCATGTGGATAATGTTCAGGCAAGTCTTGAGGTGTGGCCTACCACTGATGCATGACAGATTTATATTACTCTCATACATGTACATCTACATTCATTTTTTAGATTCCATACCTTTTAGAATTGAGAATATGGCTTATTGGAATTATTGTAACTTAAAACACGTCTCAGCATTCCAAATAAATTAGTACTTTTCAAGTTCCAATTCTGTGGTTATTAGCATTAGTAAGAGGGAAAGAAGGTTAAGTGATTTGTCTCTTGCAGAGTATGCGCTCAGTAAACACTCTTTATCTCCTTTAGGACATCTAATATTTATCTCAAACTCAACATGTCCAAAACTGAATTCCTAATCTTTCTCTATAAAACCCGTTCCCACTCATAGCTTTCCCCATCTCAGCAAGTCCATCATCTAGAACATAAACTTCAGTGCCACCCCTGATTCTATATCTTACACTGCACATCTGATCTGTCAGGAAACTGTGTTGACTCTACTTTCAGAATACATCCAGAAGCAGACAGCTTCTTACCATCTCTGCTGCTACCACCGTGGTCTGAGTCTCCCTCTCTGTCTAGGTTACTGAGCAAGCCTCTAATGGGTGTATCTGCATCTGCCTTTGGCCCAGAGTAATCTTGACAGCCAGAGCAATCCTGGAAAAACGTCAGATCATGCTCAAAAGTCTACAATGGCTTTTCAATTTCTCAGGATAGAAGCCAAAATACTTACAATAGCCTATAACTCTCCTATCTCATTACTTCATTTCCTTTCCCCTTCAAACCCTCTGCTTCATTTACACTGGCCTTCTTGCTGCCCTTCACACACTTTAGGCACGATCCTGTTGTAGGGGTTTTACACTGGCTTTTCCCTCTGTCTGCCTGGGATCTGGAGGGTTAACTCCAGCTCCTTCAGGTTTTTGCTCAAATATCACTTTCTCAGTGGAGCCTACTGTGGCTGTGCTATTTAATACAGCAGCCTAATCTGTACCCACACCATCCCCCGTCCCTCTTATCCTCTCAGTTTTACTTTTTCCCATAGGATTTATCATGTTTTAGCATACAATTTATTCAATTATGCTTACTGCTTATTCTGTGTCTCCCCCAGTGAGAATTTGACCAGCACCAAGGCAGGGATCTTTGTTCAGTTTTGTTCACTGATGTATCCCAGTGCCTAGAAGAAAAAAATTACGTTAAATGAATAAATGCGTTATTTGAGCTGTGTGCTTTCTGTATCCCCAAATTATTCTTAAATTAAAAAAAATAAAGGAAAATGTAATTTGATGAAAAGGTGTCAGATGGATACATGGGCAAAGGGTGTCCACAATCTGAAATAAGTTACTAAGAGCCTTGAGTTTTATTTATTTATTCTCCCGATTTTATTTATTTATTTATTTATTTTTGGCATATAGTTGCTTTACAACGTTGTGTTAGCTTTTGCTGTACAGCAAAGTGAATCAGCTATACGTATACATATATCCCCTCTTTTCTGGATTTCCTTCCCATTTAGGTCACCAGAGAGCACTGAGTAGAGTTCCCTGTGCTATACAGTCGGTTCTCATTAGTTATCTGTTTTATACACAGTAGTGTATATATGTCAATCCTAGTCTCCTAATCTATGAGCCTTGAGTTTTGGATTCCTCATTTGTTAATGAGTACATATGATACATTATGTCACAGGATTGTTGTGGTATTTAAATAAAATGATATGCATGAGAGCAGTCAATAACCATGAATTAAGGGATTTCCCGGCTCTTGGGCCTATATAAAATAAGGCTTGAAGGCAAGGTACAATTTGTTATAAGCCTTTAGAAGCTACTTACCCACTTCCTCTGTGATGTCCTCTGGAGATCTCCTTTTCTCTTAAGTTTGAAATGGTGAGCAGTTAAACATTGAGTATAGGAAAAAAGCTCTGTGAATATGTTTATAAAGGTTAAAAAAATTACACTGCATCAGTTTTTAACAGGATTATTGACATCACAACCAATGAAGATGATGTGTAAACTTAGGATGGAGAGAACTGAAAATTGCTTAAAACGGGATGTTAGAGCTTGCTTTTATTGAGACTGAAATTTGGCTCTACTACCCATGAAAAAAATGCAGTTTGTTTTCAAGCGCACATCAGCTGTTTAGTAAACTTACATGTCTGAGTGTTCGGCACAGATGCACAACTTCCTTCTCTCCCCTCTGTGTAAAAAGGTACAAGTAACCTCTGTTTAAAAAAAAAAAAATTGTGGTTTCCATAATGTATCAATATTATCCACTTAATCCCTGGTACTATTTCTTTTCTCTAAAATACTAGCAACCGGCTGAGAAGGCAAATATTACTGGCATGGTATGTATACCAGTTGGCCAAGCATTATAAGGAGTGCTAACTAGTAAGGTGGGGCACCCTGTAGGCTGACTGAACACCAAAAAATGAGCGTACCAACGTCCTGAGGATAACTGACTGATGTGGTTTAGGTCTATTTCTGGGAAATTAGCCCATGAAGCTCAGTGCTGACCTTGACTTTTCCTTTCACTCTTTACTTTTCGACTCCTGACCTTAAACCTGAAATAGAGAAAGAGGAAGATTTTTATTGGTGGCACTGAAAAATGACAAGATAAAGTAAAACAGGTTAACTTCCGTTAACAAAGGAAGCACAATAATTTCACCAAAGGTAGCAAGTATTGGCTACAGAGTATCTGTGTCACTCTACTGTAAGTGTTCCACTGTTACTATGTTTGCATCTCTTTGAAAATCATGAGACAGTCCTGGGTATCGTATACCTGGGTCCTTGTGCAATGTATGCTTCTTTGTAAGGCTACCTGTGATTTATTTGCACTTAAGTTGCTTTCTTAGTAAGTTACAAAAAAAAATAAGCAAACTAGATAAGTTTGCATTTCAATTTTTAAAAGTTCAGTTAACAATGGTCAAAACATTAAAGCCAAGTAAGTATCCAGTAAAATTCTTATCTCTAGAAGCCGACTACAGGAGCTATTAATCACTTTTAGGTCTTTCTTGTTACTGGATGTATGTCTCTTTTGGAGACCACTGAAATCTATGCTCATGGGATGTTTCAAGTCTGAGCCAGTGTGGTCCCTACACCACCTGTGTGCTCTTGCTGCCTAGCACCTGACCTGTCCATTGTGGGGCTGGAGAATGGTCCTTGGACTGCTCCTCCGAAGAAATGTGCTTGAAATTGTCCTGCTGATACGCTGTGTTCCTGTCCTGCATCTTTCTGCAGACTTAGATTGTGTCAGATTTTGGCCTGTTGAGTCTCACTAGTTTGATTGTCCTGCTGAACCCAAAGCACTGTGTACTGTCATTAAATATTTAACATGAAAAGTATGACAACAACTACTAATTTTTCCTTTGTTTTTCAGAAATGTGTTACAGACGAGTGTTTCTTTTTTGAACGATTGGAATCTAATAACTACAATACTTACCGGTCAAGGAAATACTCCAGTTGGTATGTGGCACTGAAACGAACTGGGCAGTATAAACTTGGACCCAAAACAGGACCTGGGCAGAAAGCTATACTTTTTCTTCCAATGTCTGCTAAGAGCTGATCTTAATGGCAGCATCTGATCTCATTTCATATACCTCATGAAAGAAGAGGTATATTTTAGAAATTTGTTGATGAAAGAAAAAGAAAAATGTATACAGCTATCTGCTCAGTTTAGGTAACTGGTCAGATAACCTTTTATCTAACAGTAAAATATTTAACCATTGCCTTAGTAAAACAACAACAAGAATTCCTGGAAAATGCATAACTTCCACTTTTTATATAGCATTTGCCTTTATCCAGTGAAGCTTACTTAGAGCTACAATCTTTTTCATACATTTGCTTCATTTGAAAAGAGGCTTTTAAAATGTGCATACGTACAAACAAGTTTTCTTCATGGAAATCATAGACATTAGAAAATTTAAGTTAGATATTTAGTTAACCCAAATGTCCACTACTTCTTATAATATGGCACACATTAACCTACAGGTACAATTTACTTAAACATTTTAACACCATGTAAATATAAACTTAATCCATGCCTGTCATAGTTTTATAACTGTCTGGCAGTTCCTTGTGATAGATTTTATAGAACAAGCCTGTGTAAACTGCTGGAAGTTCTTCCATGGTCAGATCAATCTTGTCAAACCCTTCTCTGTATCCATACAGCAGCAGCCTAGCGATTCTGCTGGTGATCGGAGTTGTATTTTCAGTCTTGACTAGGTCACTGAGATCCACCCACTCACACCTTAAGCATTCACGCTGGCAAAAATTTATGGTGAATGAATATGGCTTTAAGCGGCAGATAATATACATATCTGACTTTCCAAAAGCTCCAGGATGGGTGTGCTGTTGCCGAATACTCAGGAGGGACCTGAATTCTGACTTTATACCAGTCTCTTCAAAAACTTCTCGAACTGCTGTATCTCCTACATAGAAGAAAATGTACAAATCGATAAGGATCACATTTTTAGGAATTTAATCATCAAAGATTTTCAAGAAGCATTTTCTAAACGCTCAAAAAGCAAAACTTTACCCTAAGAAAATAAAGTTTTCAATGTAAACTCTTTGCCTTCTGGACATCCTGATGTACCGAAGTATTTTTCTTACCAATGTATATCTAAGAAGCTTTTCCACTATTGACTATTTCTTTGGCTGCTACTTGCAGGCTTACCCACTTATATATATATTTTGGGAGTCACATTTATAAAAAATTCTTCCTGCTTTACTTCCCCAAAGGTGAAAACATAGGTTGCAAAGCTGCAGTTAATATTCCTATGTATTTTTTCATTATTATCCTGTTCCTGATTACCCATCAAAACTGCCTAAATTTATAAACGTCAGAATTGAGAAAAAGTGATCCATTCTTTATAAAAGTCTCGAGAGCTACAGAATGTACTGAACTATGAAATGATTCAACTCTCCCCTCGTCTCTCCTGGGACTGTCAAGCCTCTGAAGTCATACAGCAGACTCCTTTATAACCATTTTGTTATGCTCTTGTAGTTTTCCTGTGAGTGGAATCCCACCAGGGTTAGTTTCTGGCATTTTCTTTGTTTCTGGCAATTTCAAAGAACCTGGATTCAGTCCTCCAACAGCAAAATGCTGCAGCCATTTCATCAGAAGTTTTCAAAAAACTTGCAATTTACAGAATTTTATAATACAACTAGGGTTTTCACATTTTATAAGGTTGATTTTTCAATAATAGGCAAATTTCTGGGACAGGATTTTTATTGCCAATAACTTATTTTTGTGGCTGCTTTTTCTAAATATCCAGATGAACCTCCTACATGGGATTTCTCTAATTTTGTGATGCTCTGTCATTGTCTCCCAAAGTGTTTTATGAGAAGCCCCTAAAAAAGCTGCCTTCCTTGCCTATTTGCTGGGAAGCTTCACAGTTGCCACAGGTACAAATTTTTGTTCAACTACCCTTTAATGCCTCCATTTTCTTGTTTGTCAAATTGTCAATTATATTTGTCGTCTTAGTAGTCCTACTAGTGAGGAATAGGCAAGGAAGAGCAAGTCCTTGAACGAAAAAAAAATGTCTCAATGTTTTTTTCTGATAAACGGCTCTGGAAATATGCACAGGAAAAGTGTTTAATATATAAGACATTTGTCTGCCATATTTGAATTATATGTGGACTTCCCTTATAATTGAGATTTGCCTTACGTCAAACATGGTTAGAAGTATCTTTAAACTGAAAACGTAAAAGAAGAATTTATATGTTAAGAAAAGGAAAACTTGCCCAAATAAGAAAGATAATTTTTAGTAGTATACATGTTTGTTATTAAATTTGTTAAAGATTGTGGTAGTAGTCTTAAATTTTACATGTCATTTGCTGATCTGACTTAAAAATTGTTTAAATGTTTATTTTTATTCTTTAAACAAACAAACACTTTGAAAAATGACCATGGGGGTCTTATTTAGCTTTTAGCAACACTAATCAAGAGTTTGGCATTTAGTTCCTGAGTCTGGCCTGTTGGTGTGTTATGGAAGCACCGGACGGGGCTGGTGAGTGAAATCTGCCCTGCTCAGCAGTCACCACAGCAGCTGATTCAAAATTGGCGCTGCCTGGGTAGTTTGATCCGTTTAATTTGAATCCATGATATTGACTAGACTAAAAACTGAATGGGCAAATAAGCGCTTTTGTATCTAGAAGAACCCCTTCCATCTTAAGATTGAAATCTCTTCTCCAAAGATTTTACCATGAATTTAAAGATTTTTTATCTAGATAAAGTGCTTTATTCTCGTGTACCTTTATTATTTTAATGTACTGTAAGCTAAATGGAAATAACTCTTATAGGTTTGAAGAACATAGGAAAAACCAAGAGGGTTTTGTTTTTATTTTTGCTGGTTGAAAGATATGTTTAAAAACGTCATAGTGTTTTGTTTAGTTAAAGGACAATAATGAAATGGAATTTATATTTGTTATTTCTATTTTCTAATATTTAATAGGATTAGATTGAAATAAAAGGAAAAACTGTGCAGAATATGGGTTTTCCTGGTGTTTCCCTCTGACTCTGGTACACTGATGAGCTCTGATCAGACCCCCCTGCTTTAAAGACCTTTGGCTATGCAGGGATGCTCTTCCTGTCAGTGGTAATGAGGTTTTTTTTCAGGAAGGCAGCTTCTCCATTTTTAACCTTGTACATGTATTGTACTCTTAGGGTATTATATTATATGAAAACCTAAGGACTGCATTCCATTTTGTATATGCCCCCTTAATCTTTTTTTTTTTTTTAAGCACTACGGACAATAGTGCTTCATTTACCTAGTAGTATCAAAGAATGAAGGATTCCAAACAAATGTGCTTATCAGTTAACTACTGTTTACTGCTTAAGAGCCAATATGAATGTTTGCACATTTGTGATGGCAGTATACCTAAAGTATATTACATACTTTCCTAAAAACAGAGCTTAAAGAAAATAATTTAAATAATTCCTGGATGATTTGGCTTCATCATTAAGAATAACCTATTATTGTACTGTTACAAAATAGAAATGCCCTCTATACATAGTCTTCCAGATCTCTACTGTCAGTTATCATTTCTAGCTGCTTTCAGGGTTTTATCAGTTCTGAGGCAAAGCTTCAATTTATACTACTCCTAGGTAGTGTGGTGAATGCCAATTGCTGCTTTTTTCTTAATTCCACATGGTGAGGTGTATATGTGATCTCTGAATAGGTGGGTTGTTGTGACAACCACAAACACACAAAAAAAAGTAGTGAATTCCTAATAATATGGACTTGAAGTGTTCTGGAGTACACTCAAACCTACAATTATACACATCTGGCTTGGAAATGTGTTTCTTCATTTACATTTAAATATATCTGAAACTCAGACTATCCATAAAACTCAAATGAGAAAAGTCAATTCATTTGAGAAGGCAAGACTCAGAAGAGGAAGCTACACAAACCTTCTCCTGTAGACTGCTGTTTGCCCAGTATCAATTGGATAAGGATGTAAAACATAAACTTAACTAGTTCACATGATCTCATATCACATAAGGATAGTGTGAGATAATCAGGAGTTCTAGAATAAATGCCCTCTCTTTCAACACTTGCACCACTACAAAATCCTTTTTATTTCAAGGCCTAGCAAACTCTAAGCAAAAGGTCAGTAAGTACCTAAAAAACATTTGCTATGGATATATCTGAATGTAGTGAATTTACTTATAGGATATTAGGAGTTGATTCTATACTATGTATAGGGCATTTTAAATTTGTGGAACATTAAAAAAAATCGTTTCAAGTATATATATATGTATATTTAAAATACTTAAAAATAATTTAGGACATTGCCTTCATATAAATGATGACTAAAGAGACTAGGGGACATACATATTGAGGAAAAAGTTATAGACAAATAATACTGATATGAAATGAGCTTATTTATTATGATAGGGACTGCACTTGACCCAATGGTTTAAGGAATAGGTATGAAAACTCAGTTTCTATTCTTTCCTTCCTGTAAAATCCTGACATAATGATCTCAGTAAATTGTTTTAGGAAGTTATCTCTCATTTCAGACTTTCTCATATGAGACATTTTACTATGTTTGGGCTTTCTGACTATCCAAAATAAACAGTAGATAAAATTTGCATAAACAGAAGAATTATGTCACCACTGTTCTGTAATTGACTTTATAAATAATTCTTATTTCACAATTCATTTAAAAGTTACTCTTCATCCTTGTGTGATAGAATGCTCAAGAATTTGTTTTATCATAGTTTAATTCCAACAATTTTAGTTATATTCAAAATAACCCTACTGCTAAACTTGACTGATGTACATCCAAAGCTTCTCATTTTCAAGCAAATTAATCTAGAAGCAGTCCTAAGCAGAAAAATAGGTGTTATGCTCCTAATGGTATTATTTATAACAATGAAATAAGTTGTAATATTAGAAGTTTTGCTGCTAATTTTATATCATCCCTGAAGTAACTTCACTGAAATTTTCTGACTTAGTCTAAACCAATTAGAAAAGTTAAAATTTTATTCTCAGCTCTAGAGCAAGAAAGTAAACATATGAATTTCCTCAACATTTTCAAGTCAATTAAAGATATGTAAAATACATACCAATATCTTCTCCAGGCTCTGACAGGCCTCCTGGAAACTTCCACATATTTTTCAACTGCAGTATAAAATCAGAAAATAAAGTAAACATACCTTTTATTCACTAACATACACAAACACACACAGATGCCACAAAATTTATTCATAATTGGTCAAGGTGGTGGAGAATTTTTTGGTAATTACACGCAAATTTTTTTCCGCTTCCTTCCTCACGCCTCCCTTCTTTTTAGGGGAAACTGGTGACTTGTGAAACCTTTTCCCACCTTTTTCTTCAGGAACTAGAAGTGGTTTTGTTTGGTTAATGTGATAAATTCTGTATGAGTGAAAACAGTGGCAGGGGAAACATCTACTGAATTTGTGTAGTTAAAAAAAATTTGCTGCTAGTTTATTAAAAAATAGAGGAATCTTACTGATGCTGCTATAAATAAGTAGAAAATACAGTATAAATTTAATCACTAAAGTATGCTACTTTTAATTTTCACATTTACTTTCTGGATTGTGTCTAATCAGATATGTTAATCTTAAGATTTCTCATTCTCTGTGTTAATGATTTTATGTAAAAATGTAACTGCTTTTCATGGGAAGTGTGAATAAAATTGATTAGTTTAAGTTTGTGGCTTTTTGTATATCATTTCTTTTTTTGGTGGGGAGAGGCAGGTGGGAAGATCTGATCTAGGAATGGGGATAAATATGGAAAATTTATTTTAAATAATTCTGAAGTGACATGAGACAATATTCTTATGGCTGACACGATTATTTTTTCCTGTTAGGATTCTGTTGTATCAATCCATCACCATGATAAAAGCTGAAGAATGAGAAATTATGACATCCTCATAAAGGTACTGCAGCTTGGAGCCAGTACACCTCATACTCTTCATTCATAAAACAAGTTTATGGACCTTTACTGGTGTGCTTTGTGACCCACTCATTTCTTGCACAAGAGCTTCTTAAAGAATGTGTCATTTCCCAACTATGCTAGGTTGGAGCCCAGTGGCATGGTTCCCAGAGTTTCCACAGACTTGATTATGTGGGTACAGAATTGAGGCTTACCACCCTTCTGTGTCTGGCTCAGACTTGAGATTAATTTATAAAGCATATTATGTTTTATAACATAGAACCCCATATTCTATGTTATAAAACCCCCATGTTTTAGAACCCCACTGTCTTTGGGGTTCCATTTTGAAATTGTTGCAGAAGCTATGTTTCTACAAAAACTATGCAGTCTTTTGTCTGCTAGTATATTAAACTTCACCACCATATATTGTTTCTAACAAAAGAAATGTTATGATAGGGCAAACAAATAATTCTCCAAAACAAAATCAACGTTTAAAAATCTTTACCTAGACCTGATTATAAATAATTGGAAACTGCTGATTAAATTTGGAGATATGAACTTATTAGAAGGGGAAAATGCTAGCTATAAGGATTGAAAACAGCTCACACACATTTGATTTTGATTATTTCATAAACCTTAGGCACGGAAAGATTATTTTTATGCTGGTGATTAGTTTGCGATATTTTCTGGCATCAATTAGGTTTAAAGAGCTTATTTTAAAACAGCTTCCTCCTCCCCAAAAGCTTGAGCTTACAGTTAGTTCTAAGTGGTAGGTTGAGAGGGCTAAGTTTGAAAAACCTGGTTAATATTGTAGATATGACAGATCAGTGGAGGGACAAGTAGGTCTTCTCACTTTTTTTTATGTTAAAAAATACTCCCACTAGCTGGGTTTAGCAATATAATAAGTAATAATAAATATTACTAGGTAATGTATATTGAATGTCCACTATGTTCCAGATACTATGCTAAATGCTTTAATAATTATACACATTTAAACTTTATAGTAACCCCATGAGAAACTATTACTGTTCTCATTTTTATTTTTTTCCATTTCTTTTTTTATTGAAGTATAGTTGATTTATTGTGTTACAGCAAAGTGTACAAGTGTACAGCAAAGTGATTCAGTTATACATATATTTTTTCAGATTATTCTCCGTTATAGGTTATTATAAGATATTGAATACAGTTCCCTGTGCTATATAGTGAATCCTTACTGCTTATTGTTCCCATTTTAGAAGTGATGAAACTGAGGACAAATAGGTTAAATAATTTACCTGGAGTGACACAGTGTGTAGCAAAACTCACAGTTAAAATCCAGGAGATCTGATTCTAATCATCTTTTAAGAAATTTAAAAAGTTGGTTTGCTATTTTCATACTAATCCTTTACCACTATTCGCTGCTTTTTCATATATCTTTTGATCTTCAGATCTCATTGGAACATTCTATATAAACCCAACTAGAATCTGTATCTTAGTCTTACATTCCTCCAGGGTTTGTGAATTTGAACTAAAACCTAGTTTGGTATCAAACGTCTTTGTATCTACCTCTTGCCTGTGAGTTCCCTATCAAGAATCCTTTGATTGGCATGAGATTTATTACTCTGCTAGTGATTTACTACTACTCTGCTAGTGATTTACTGTTACTCCACTAGTGATTTACTGTTACTCTGCTAGTGATTTACTGTTACTCCGCTAGTGATTTACTATTACTCTAACACTTCCAGTATATTGTTTCATAGGGGAAAAATTACTGAGGAAGGGGTAAGGTTGGGTTTTGAATATGAACAGAAACCCATAGTTTCTGTTTTCATCTTTGTTCTCCCTTCCAATAAAAGACAAAACATCTCTTATGCTTCAAGTGTAAAATTCCAAGATCCTTTTCTCCCTAATCTGCGGGAGAGTGGAAAGGAACTTTCCACTCTCTTCTAAAAGAAATACTCTACTCAGACATTCTCGTGCCTCTTTGCTTGTTGGGTCCTACCCAACATTCACATATATGACTCCTCCCTGCTTTCAGTTAGTGAGGTCATCTAGTTCCTGATACTACAAAGGGCAGTTATCCTTTTAAGTTATAAAAATGTGTGATTTTAAAGCATATTTAGAGTAACTGCAGCATATTGTAGAATGGTGAATGTGATGATAAATTTTTCCTATACGTTTGCCAATCATAAATCTGATGTTTGTGTGTGTGTGTGTGTGTGTATACATGTGTGTGTGTTTGTAGGTGTGAGTGTAGAACAGAAGAGTATGTAAATGATGTACAGTGGTCCCATCAATCACCGGAACCTCTTTCCTTCCTTGGTGTTAGGAACTGCTAGCCCCAATAGTAAGCATTTTGGATATCAACAAAGGGTATTATTTTTTTAATGCATTCTCCATACTAACAGAGTGTAAGATATTTTCTGTTAAGGAATTTCAAGTTTAATACCACTGTTTCTTATAAAACCTATCCTGAAGATAAACTCAAGTTTATTTTAGCGTTTCTAGACTGGGTAAATAGGAATGACTCATTTTCTGATCCTTTTTCTCACTATTTTTCCAATCCCACAGATATCTTCTGTTTTCCTAAGCAGATGATTAGCTTCAGGATCTTCCCTGGGTGTGGCTGCTGAAATCCTAACTAGGAATTTGTGCAAACAGAATCCCCCAAAGACTATTAATTTCTTTCAAATAGAAATTGTCTAATCTCAAGAACCTAGAACAAGGGTACAGACTTGCTAGCCTCTTCCTTTTGGTTCTTATATTATTTGACTTTATCATTCTTCCCTAACTCAAACTTGGTCAGATGCCTGGAATCTCATTATCTTTTCTTTTCACTGTTCTGGTCTTTAATGCTACTACTCTCACTCTTCAGAATTCAGAGCCACTGTGTTTAGATAAATCTAATTAACGACAATATTATCACTGTTATGAGACAGATGCTACCACAGAGATGTCTTAATAAGTTTGTTCATTCAATAAAAATTTACTGAGTGCAAGGTTTAGGGCATACAGAAAATTAATGCACAATATAGCAAGGCTAGTCATTCTCTTTTTCCTTATACTACTGTATTTTTCTTAATAACATTCACCATCACTTTATATATTATTTATTCATTCACTTAATATTTGTATCTTACCTATTTGAATATAAGCTCCAGATGTAGAAACTTTGCTTTGTTCACTAATGTTTACTTAGAGCTTAAAACAGAGCCTACACCATAGTTATGTATAGGAACTCAGTAATGTTTGGCAAATGAATGAATAGGTCCCTACCATTAACTCAGCTCTTTAGCACCTGGGTTACAAGGTCAAGCCACTGTTAGGTCTTTGTTCCTCAAAATCATGAGGCAGGGACAAAGGAAGGGACTATATGGGTAGGAAAGGAGAAAGGACACATTTCAAGTATTTCAGCTTTGAGTTTGAGTGTGCATTTGCTCATGCAAAGAAAGGAGAAAAAATGGCTCAGATGTCTGAAAATAATGCTAATTAGTTATTTACAGCTAATAGCTATCATTTATGCTTAAATTCCACCTAACACCAAAATAATTCCAGAAATTAAATATGATTTAGTCTCACTTTATACTTTTTACTACAACATTGAGCTATACATTAATACTCAGTTTTTATATTTTATTGCTCTGTTAGATAGATCTCTGTTCATAACTTAAATCAAAACCCTAAGTAAGAGTATCACTTCTACTTAATTCACAAAGAAACCAAAGTCTATATAATTTGAATTTGTTTCTAACTTCTGCCAATCCCAACTGCCTAGAAGCATGGTGGGATCATGATTCGATTCTGAGCAGCAGTACTTTCTCATTCTTAAAGAGCCAATCACTGGCAAGACTGAAAATCAGCAAATGAAGCATCTGGATGCCCAGTGTTCTAGTTTGGAGGTTCTCAAACTTGACCGTGCACCTAAAACACGTGGAGGGCTTGTTAACACACAAATTGTTGAGCGGCATCCCCAGAGTTTGATTCATCAGGCCTGGGGGTGGGGCAGGGGTGTGAGAATGTATGGTTTCTAAGAAGTTGACACTATTATTGTCCCTCAGCTTCAAATTCAGCCTCCGTGCTCTGCCTAGTGATGCTGGAGCTGGGACTCTGCTAAGCAGTTTTGGTCTTGCCAACTGACTCCGTTAGGCTCCACCAACAGACTGCAAGGCTGGAGGAGGAAGAAGGGAGCAGCTCCTCCTGTCTGCTTCCTGTGGGCTTCCCATGTGCTTGTGGATCCTGTATTGCCTCAGCATGCTGCTTCAGTGTGGCAGCAGCAGTTCCTTCCCATAGCAACAGCCAAATCTACTTTGCAGTTTCCTAGCATTTCCAACATAAGCTTCATTGTGTCCCCTCCCCAGAGACACCAGCCAGCTGATATGCTGGGTCCCAGGCCCTCTGAGTTCAGAGACATCAGCAGCTGAAAGGCATTTATTAGAGATTTGATTAGCTATGTGCAGTCCCAAATGAAGGGATGTACAACCTACCAGAATGGTATAAAGATTACCTTAAACTGAAGACATTTGAGATACAGCAAGATGCAGAAAGAAGCCTTTTCTGAGATTCCCTTTATCTGATTAAAGGTAAAGCCTTCTGAGAACAAAGCTGCCATAAATCCTTTCTGGGGAGCTTCCAGCCAGGAAGGAAACTAACCTTCAGCACCTGGTGAGAAACTGCATAGACAAACTTTATTAGAAGCTGCCATAACTTCTAAAATTACTCTTTATATCCTTCACTTAATCATGTCCCTTTTCTCCATAATAATTTTTCTTCACACACTTTTGTTCTAACCTCTTTTTCTTCTTCTTTAGGCCAAATATGTACTGCTTAAGTATCACTGTTGGTAACTGAACTGAATGGAATTGTCAACCTAAGCAATACACAGTGGCATCTGTACTATGTATTAAAAAAAAGCAAAAAAACTACCTCCCTAAAAAACAAACCCCATTCAAGTGAAGTCTTTTGTATCCTATGCAAAGTATGATAGGCATTGCCGTAAAACTACTGACTCCCTCAAATCCAAGTTTTAATTCCGTTTATGTTTTCATCTGCTTTAGTTTAGTGAAAAGATTCCTCTCTAGACTTAAATTCTGACTCTGCCAATTACCAGTTGTGTAATGTAGAAAAAGTTACTGCAACCTCTCTAAAGTTTTTTTGAAAAATGGAGATAATAACGAATACCATTATTAAATGAGAAAATTTTTGCAGAAGTATTTTGTCATCACAATTATCATTATTTATCTGATTTTATTTCTATTAAATAGCAAAACGATGGAATTAAAATAATTTTGTTTAGCCTGAAAACCTCATCAATTAGGATCACGAATGTGTACTATAACAGAAGAACAAGTGACTTGGAGAATGGTCGAGTGTTAGCAAATGTTTGGTTATGAATTTTTAGCAGGCTGGAAGCTATAGCAGAGCTGGTGCTACATTTTACTTGGGTTTTTAATCCTCTTCAGATATGGCTGTTGGTTCTAAGAGACATCAAATAAACCATTTAGGAACCTATCTAGGGTTAATTCTCAAAAGTCCCCCCAGCTTAAGGGTATGACCTTCAATTGACCCTAAAGGCAACTGACCCCCAAAGGAAACTTGAGGTGGAGGATGGAAAACTCTCCACTCACATCTTTATAAGCCAATGTTACAGGATGAAGAATGGCTAAAACAATGCCACTGTGGATAGGTCTCTTGGAGTTTTTGTTTAGTCATTAAGTCTTGGGTCTCCCTTTGTTTCCTGACTACCTTGGAAAATACTAACAAACATTCCAGAAAACACTAGCAATTATTTCTTTGAAACTAAGATGAGCAAAACTAGAGAGGCACTGAATGCAATCATGATTAACTGAGAATCATAAAAGTCTTTAGTCATTTACAATGGAGTTTAGGCAAATTTAGTATACATAGTTTTGACTATTGCCCTGTTTTAAAAATAAAGCTCAATTCAATTCTTTCCTTTTCAATTGCTGCAATACAGATTGCTCTGGAAGTTTGATTTCTGCAAACTAAACGTGTTAAATCATCTGTCTTGGAAGGTTTTTATAACGGAAAAAAAAAAAAAAATCCCCAAAACATCACGCTGTCTAGGTTTGGAGTAAGACAGGTTAGCCATAACTGCCAGGGAAGCTCCTTCTTTTCTTTTTTCAGACTGCAAGCCAATTTTTAATATTATTAGTTAGACCCAGGTTTGTTCTCTATGAATTTCCATGTTTTAATAAATGAGTAATTACATAAATAGATTCTTATTTGGTTGATCCACCAGCCCTGAAAAACTGCTCAGAATGGAGCAATCATGTTACTCTGGCTGTCTTTCAGTTTCTGTCAAAGTCCTTAATGAAATTTTATTTGATAGTCACTTATGACACAGTGTGCTATTTTAAAATCTTAAAAGTTTACCCTTTTCTTTCCAAAATACCAAAGTGGTTTAAACCAGGTTATATCTGGTATCTTATCTTACATGTACATAAGTGTATAGGGAGAATTATAGTATTGGGATATTTCATTTGTGATCATCCAATCTAACTCCTAAATTTCATAAATGGGGCAACTTAGGTTCCCAGGGGCTCACAGATTTGCCCAGAGTTGTATAGCTAGCTAATGGCAGGGCCAAATCTTAGAACCCAGGTCTCCTGATCCAATTTTGTTTGTACAACTTCATATGTCACCTGAGCGTAGAAAAAATTAAATTTTGGTGATACTGCTGCTTCTTTAAATGCAAGGAAAAGACAGTTAAAGGGATATGCTTAAAAGATAGTAAAACCTTTTATAATATCTCTTTAGAAGTAACTTGTATATACCAAGGTATAGATTATTTTTCAAACTTAGCAAAAGAAATTAACCAATTTATGTTACTTGTATATACTTGTATACCATATATATATGGTATCTGCCAATAATGTTTGGGCATATCATCTCTCTGCCATACTGCAGAGAGTTATATCCACTTTCAGTCTAACCCAATTTAATTGAACAAAATCCTAAATAAGTTTTCTCAGACCTTGGGTACTGAATATTAATTATATATTAATACAGCCTCCTTTGGCCTAAGGGTAGTTAAGACCTGAATGATAAAATAGTAAAATAATGACTATGGGAACTTTTCTTTTGTAGGTTTTTTTTTTTTTTTTTTTGCGGCCATGGCTCACGGGCCCAGCCGCTCCGCGGCACGTGGGATCCTCCCAGACCGGGGCGCGAACCCGGTTCCCCTGCATCGGCAGGCGGACGCGCAACCGTTGCGCCACCAGGGAAGCCCTCTTTTGTAGGTTTGAGTAGGATAAGTTAAGGACCATCTGGTGTCCCTCATAATTTCATGGCATGTAGGGAAATAGCTGTCTGTCTTTGAAATCCTTACTTGATGCTTGGAATTGAATGTGGAGAGAATCAGGGCTTATCACTCTCACATGAAATGAGTTTATTTAGGTTTTGGCTAATTTTTTTTAAGATTACAGACTCTAAAATTAGATTGGCTAGATTGGTTTTACTACTATGTTATCTGCATAATTTTTGGTAAACAGCCTCTCTGCATGCCTTTCACCCTATCTCCAATTTCTGGATCTAGCAATTTACCCTATGGTAAAAGGGTAAATAACCTAGTATAGTGATAAATAAACAGAGTATAGTTGTCCATATATCATCTTCATCACTGTCACCTCAATCAAAATCTTTCAGTAAACAAAATCTGAATTGTTTCTATGTCAAATCTAAACTCCTATTCCTGGCTCTCAGGCCCCCTCATAACTAGGCCCTATTTTTACCATTCAGTCTTGCTTCCTACTTACTCTCCGCTCATTACCATCAAATATACATATATATATATATATATATATATGTACTCCAATTCAAATATAAAACTTACTGAAGGCTAGGCACAATACTACTTTAGGTACCCAATAAAAATCTGTTGAAGATAAAGCTTAGTTTGAGTCAGAGATCCTGCCTTAACTAAAACTTTGAAGTTACTTAATACCATGAGAGTGCTTTCAGATAGCATTTCTGAGAAATGATTGATACTGCTTTCAGCTATAATTATGAATATTAGTTTAAAATTTAAAAACATATATGAGGAGAAAAATGTATGACTCTATCCACCAATATTTACTGAAGTCTCAGAAAGTATCAAAGTAATTATTCTCGTCACTTATACTCCTGAGCATGAAAGCATTTGACCTCTAAGCATGGTACTTCTCTTAAAAACTTCTGTTACTTCTAGTTGCCTATAGTTCTTATTTGGGTGTATGAGGCTCTTTAATTCTGTTCCCAATCTAGCTCTCAAACCAAATATTTTACCACTCCCATCTGTAAAGGAGAGATGGTCCATACAGGCAGACGCTTGGCCCGGGGAGCCCCGTTGCCTGCTGGGAAATCTGCTGAGTCAGATAGAAGGGCTGGAGAAGCCTAGACTCTGCTTGTGAGGAGTGTGTGTGTGCTGGCTTGCTAACAATCAGGGCAAAAAGAGACCAGCGCTGGCGGGTGCCGCCTTGCCACACTTCCCAATCCGAAGGGGTGAATGCCTGGGTCCCGCTTACTCCACACCTCAGCCTGGTGTGAGATAAGGGCAGAGATTCAATCTAGCTGTGCAGAGACAGACTGGGCCGCCTGAGGCGGATCACGGCCAAACTACGGAGACCACTGTCAGTGCACACGTGAGGGTTGTGGATCAAACTGGGCAGACACTGTCAGTGCTTGCACCAGGCGGTGCCACAATTACGTGCAGTGGCTAACTGCCAAATCTCCAAGTCCCTGGGAGAGGACTTGATATAGCTGCACAGAGACAACTTGAAGGGTCTGAGGTGTGGTCTGGGGAGAACCTCGGAGCCTATGGTAGGTGTGTGCACAGCAGGGGCGGGTCTGGCTGCAGAAAACTTTGTCAGCACATGCATAGGTGGTGCCAGAGAAAAGCAGAGTGGCTGGATGCTGAGTCTTGAGCAGACAGGCCCTGGACAGGAGTACGCAGTGGTACGTTTCCAGTGAGAGCACTCCAGCTCCACCCACTTCACACTGCAGTGTGGACCTGGATGTGGGGCCGACAGGTCCTGGTAGTGGTCTACCACAGAGGCTTCCCAGGTCCCTGGTGCAGCACAGCAACCTCAATTCCTGCAGTCACAGCCTCCAGCCCCAGCCGACTCCGCACCACAGCCTAGCACTAGGTCTGGGATGAACACAGCAGAGAAAGGGACGAGACCACGGGCTGCTTCTGGGCGAAACCATGGGCAACTACAGGTGCATAGGTTCGCTGTGACTACACAGGCCTGATATGCTTCTGCGGTCACCTCCTTTGGGGCAGAGCACGCACTCAAGGGCAACTGAACCTAACTGTACCCAACCATTAGGGCTTCTGCAACAAATGGGGAGCAGACACTGCCCCCAGCAGGGTGGTGACAGCCATGGAGCAAAGAGGAGGCCCTGCCCCTCATCTAGCACAGGTTCTGCACACCACAACACCTATCACAACCCCTATCAATGGGATAACAGCCAGCACACTCTGAAGAAAGAAGTGGCTGGCATCTATACCAAAACAAGCCCTTGCACCAAAAATAACAGACTCACACAGTCTACACAGGGAAACACCCCTTCAAGACCAAAATAGATAATGGTTTCTCCTAAATTCATGGAGACAGAGAAAGTTAAAAAACAGAGGAACTACCCCCAATTAAAAGAACAAGAGAAATCTCCTGAAAGAATAATGAAACAGACCTCACCAGTCTAATAGACCCTGAGTCCAAAAATGAGGTAATAAAAATGCTGATTTAAGAAAGATTATTGGGACTTCCCTGGTGGCACAGTGGTTAAGAATCTGCCTGCTAATGCAAGGAAAACGGGTTTTATCCCTGGTCTGGGAAGATCCTACATGCTGTGGAGCAATTAAGCCCATGGGCCACAACTACTGAGCCCACGTGACACAACTGCTGAAGCCCACGTGCCTAGAGCCCATGCTCTGCAACAAGAGAAGCCACCACAATGAGAAGCCCACACGCTGCAATGAAGAGTAGCCCCTGCTCACCACAAAAAAAGCCCACACGCAGCAACAAAGACCCAATGCAGCCAAAAATAAAGTTAAAAAAAGATTAATAAAATTCAGATTATTAATAAAATAAAATTTACTAAGGTTATTAATAAAATAAAAATAAATAATAAAAGTTTATTAATAAAATAAAAAAGATTATTAATAAAATTCAGATCACTGTAACAAGGAACTATAAACTATAAAAATGAACCTATCAAACAGACAATTCAAATACTGACATAAAAACCAATCTAGAAGCAATGAATAGCAGACTAAATGACACAGAAGGAAAAAATGATCTAGAAGACAGAATAATGGCAATCACCCACTCAGAACAGCAGACAAAGACAAATGAAAAAAAAATGAAAGCAACATACAAGATCTATGGGATATGTAAAGTGTGCCAACCTATGCACAGAAGGAGAGAAGAGAAAAAAGGGTATCAAAAATGTATTTGAAGAAATTATGGCTGAAAACTTTCCAAACCTTAAGAAGGAAACATATATCCAGGTACAGGAAACACAGAGGGTCCCAAACAACATGAACACACACAAAGACATATCATAATTAAAATGGCAAAAGTTAAAGCGAGGATTCTAAAGGCAGCAGGAGAAAAACAAAGAGTCAGTTACAAGGGAACCCCATAAGGCTATCAGCTGATTTCTCTGCAGAAACTCTGCAGGCCAGAAGGGAGTGACATGATATATTCAAAGACCTGAAAGGGAAAAATCTGCAACCTAGGATACTCTACCCAGCAAGATTATCATTTAGGAGAGAGAAAGAATTTCTCAGACAAGCAAAAACTAAAAGAATTCAGCAATACTAAACCTACCCTAAAGGAAATACTGAAAGGTCTTCTCTAAATAGAAAAGAAGCAAGAACCTATAGAAAAAAGAAAAACACAATAGGATAGGCAAATATATGAAAGGGTTGAAAATTACTTAAAATAAGCAAGCACACAGATTTAAAAAACAATAAAAAATTGTAAAAGTGATTATAATTACAACAAACAGTAAAAGGGTAAGCATGAAGATGCAAAACAGGATATCAAAATCACAAAAAGTGGGGGAGGGGAGTATAAAAATGTAAATCTTTTAGAATGTGTTTGAACTTGCATGACTATCAATTTAAAGTAGGTACAGTTACGGGTCAACATACTTGTAAAGCAGGGTAGCCACAAATCAAAAATATACAATAGATTCAAAAAAACTAAAAAGAAAGAAACTCAAGCAAACTAAAAAAGAAAACCATCAAATCACAAAAGGAAAAACAAAAAGAAGAAATGAGCCAAAAAAGAGCTACAAAAACAACTGGAAAACAAGGTTTTAAATGGCAACAAGTACATACCTATCAATAATTACTTTATGTGTCAATGGACTAAATGCTCTGATCAGAAGACACAGAGTGACAGACTGGATTAAAAAAAAAAACCAAAAAACCTATAATATGCTGTGGACAAGACACTCACATTAGGGTGAAATACGCACACAGGTTGAAAGTGAGGGGATGGAAAAAGATATTTCATGTAAATGGAAACCAGAAAGCAGGGGTAGCAATACTCATATCAGACAAAACAGACTTTTAAAAAAAGTCTACAAAGAAAGACAAAGATGGACACTTTATAATGATGAAAGGGATCAATACAAAAAACCTGATATTACACTGTAACATATATGCACCCAATAAAAGAGCACTTAAATATATAAAACAAATACATAACAGACATAAAGGGAGAAACTGACAGAAATACAATAATGGTAGGAGACTTTAACACCCCACTGATATCAACAGACAGATATTACAGACAGAAAATCAATAAAGCAACAGAGGTTCTAAATGACACAATAGATCAGTTGGACTTAATTGATGTTTACAAGACACTACATCCAAAAAAACCAAATTAAACATTCTTTTCAAGTGCACATGGAACATTCTCTAGGATAAAACACATACTAGGACACAAAACAAGACTCAACAAATTTAAGAGGATAGAATTTACCTCAAGCATCTTTTCTGACTACATGAAACTAGAAATTAACCACAGAAAGAAAATTGGGAAAAGAATGAACACATGGAGACTAAACAATATGCTACTAAAAAACCAATGGGTCAACAATGAAATCAAAGAGGAAATCAGAAAATACCCTGAGACAGTTGAAAATAAAAACACAACCTTACAAAATCTATAGGATGCAGCAAAAGCAGTTCTATGAGGGAAGTTCATAGCGATATGGGACTTCTAAAAAAGAAACAAGAAAAATCTCAAACAACCTAACCTACCAACTGAAAGAATTTTAGAAAAAGAAGAATGCACAAAATCCAAAGTCAGCAGAAGGAAAGAAATAATAAAGATCAGAGAGGAAATAGAAGAGAGATCCAAAAAAACAAGAGAAAAGATCAATAAAGGCAAGAGCTGCATTTTTTGAAAAGATAAACAAAACTGACAAACCTCTAGGCAGGTTCATGAAGAAAAAAAGAGAGAGGACCCAAACAAACAAATTAAGAAATGAAAGAGAAGAAATAACAACTGATACCACCAGAAATAAGAAAAAAAAAATCCTGAGAATCCTATGAACAGTTATATGCCAACAAATTGAACAACCTAGAAGAAACAGACAAATTTTAGAAACATACAGACTGCCAAAACTGAGTCAAGAAGAAATAGATAACTTGAACAGACCAACCTCTAGATGTGAAATAGAACCTATAATTTAAAAAACTGCAAACAATAACCCAGGACTGGACGGCTTCGCTGGGGGATTCTACGAAACACAGAAAGAAGAACTTATACCTATCCTTCTCAAACTATTCCAAAAAACTGAGGAGGGAACACTCTCAAATTCATTCTATGAAGCGACCATCACCGTAATACCAAAACCAGACAAAGACACTACAAAAAAAGAAAATTACAGGCCAACATCTTTGATGAACATAGATGCAAAAATCCTCAAAAAAATACTAGAAAACTGAATCCAACGATACAAAGATCAAACACCATGACCAAGTTGGATTAATTCCAGGGTTGCAAGAATGGTCCAACACATGCAAATCAATCAACGTGATACACCACATCAACAAAAGGAAAGACGAAAACCACATGGTCATCTCAACAGATGCAGAAAAAGCATTCAACAACATTCAACATCCATTCATGATAAAAACTCTCATCAAAGTGGGTATAGAGGGAAAATATATCTGTAATAAAAGCCATTTAAGACAAACCCAGAGCCAACATAATACTCAATGGTGAAAAGCTGAAAGCCATCCCACTAAATTCTGGAACAAGATAAGGATGCCCACTCTCACCATTTCTATTCAACATAGTATTGGCAGTCCTAGCCACAGCAATGAGACAAGAAATAAAGTATCCAAACCAGAAGGGAAGAGGCAAAATTGTATTTATATGCAGATGACATGATACTCCATATAGAAAACCCTAAAGATTCCACACAAAACTATTAGAGGTTTACCTCCTCCCACAAATACATCAAAAACACATTGACAAGTGGAATGATTCACACAGAACATCTAGTGAATGCTGGCAGAACGGGCAAGAAAACGTCTACATAACCAAGTAAGACAAAAGAATAAAGGAAAAAAAAAGAGAGAGAAAGGAATCCAATGGGACCTGAGCCCCAGAGAGGGAGCTGTGAAGGAGGAAAGCATCAAATAAAATACAAGGGAATCCCCATAAGGTTAACAGCTGAGTTTTCAGCAGTAACTATTCAGGCAAGAAGGAAGTGGCACAATATATTTAAAGAGATGAAAGGGAAAAACCTAGAACAAAGAATACTGTATCCAGTAAGGCTCTCACTCAGATTCGATGGAGAAAACAAAACCTTTACAGACAAGCAAAAGCTAAGAGAATTCAGCACCACCAAACTAGCTTTACAATAAATGGTAAAGGAACTTCTCTAGGCAGAAAAGAAAAGGTCACAACTAGAAACTAGAAAATTATGAATGAGAAAGCTCCCTGGTAAAGGCAAACATACAGTTAAGGTTGGAAATCATCTACACACAAATATGATAGGAAAACCAGAAATTGTGAGCAAAGCAGAGTACAAATGGAGGATATTGGAAATGGTTTGGAAATTAATTAAGCAACTTAAAACAATCTCATATATATATGGCCTTCTATATCAAAACCTCATGGGAACTGCAAACCGAAAATCTGCAACAGATACACACACAAAAAAGAAAAAGCAATCCAAACACAACAGAAAAGATAGTCATCAAATCACAAGAGAACAAAAGAGGAAGGGAAGAAAAAAAAAACCTACAAAAACAAACCCAAAACAACTAACAAAATGACAATAAGAACATACATATCGATAATTACCTTAAATGTAAATGGATTAAATGGCCCAACCAAAAGATGGAGACTGGCTGAATAGATACAAAAACAAGACCCATACATACGCAGTCTACAAGAGACACATTTCAGATCTAGGGACTCATACAGAGCAAAGTGAGGGGATGGAAAAAGGTATTCCATGCAAATGGAAATCAAAAGAAAGCTGGAGCAACAATACTCAAATCAGACAAAACAGACTTTAAAGACTGTTATAAGAGACAAAGAAGGATACTACATAAGGATCAAGGGATCAGTATAAGAAAATATAACAATTGTAAATACATATGCACCCAACAGAGAGGAACTCAGTATATGAGGCAAATGTTAACAGCCATAAAAGGAGAAATTGACAGCAGCACAATAGTGGGGGACTTTAACAACCCACTTTCATCAACGGACAGATCATCCAGACAGAAAATCAATAAGGAAACACAGACCTTAAATAACACATTAGACCACATTAGACTTAATTGATATTTACAGAGCTTTCCATCTGAAAGCAGCACACCTTGGGCCACAAATCAAGCCTCGGTAAATTTATGAAAACTGAAATTATATCAAGCACCTCTTCCAACCACAATGTTTTGAGATTAGAAATCACATACAAGAAAAAAAACTGTAAAAAACACAAACATGTGGAGACTAAACAATATGCGACTAAACAGCCAATGGACCACTGAAGAATTCTAAGAGGAAATAAAAAAATACCTAGAGACAAATTACAGTGAAAACACAATGATCCAAAACCTGTGGGACGCAGCAAAAGCAGTTCTAAGAGGGAAGTTTATAGTGATACAAGCTTATCTCAAGAAACAAGAAAAATCTCAAATATACACCCTAACCTTATACCTAAAACAACTAGAGAAAGACGAGCAAACAAAACCCCAAGTTAGTTGAAGGAAAGAAACCATAAGGATCAGAGCTGAAATAAATGAAACAGAGATGAAGAAAACAACAGCAAAGATCAAAACTAAAAGATGGTTCTGTGAAAAGATAAACAAAACTGATAAATCTTTTGCCAGACTCATCAAGAAAAAAAGGGAGGGGCTTCCCTGGTGGCACAGTGGTTGAGAGTCCGCCTGCCGATGCAGGGGACATGGGTTCGTGGCCCGGTCCGGGAAGATCCCACATGCCGTGGAGCGGCTGGGCCCGTGAGCCATGGCCGCTGGGCCTGCACATCCGGAGCCCATGCTCTGCAACGGGAGAGGCCACAACAGTGAGAGGCCCACGTACCACAAAAAAAAAAAAAAAAAAAAAAAAAAAGAAAAGAAAAAAAGGGAGAGAACTCAAATCAATAAAATTAGAAATAAAAAAGGAGAAGTTACAATGGACACCATAGAAATACATGAGATCATATGAGACTACTAAAAGCAACTATATGCCAATAAAATGGACAAATTCTGAGGAAGGTCCAATCTCCCGAGACTGAACCAGGAAGAAATAGAAAATATGAACAGACCAATCACAAATACTGAAATTGAAGCTGTGATTAAAAAAACCCCACCAAACAAAACGTCCAGGACCAGGTGGCTTCACAGGCGAATTCTACCAAACATTTAGAGAAGAGTTAACACCTCTCCTTCTGAAACTCTTCCCAAAAATTGCAGAGGAAGGAACATTCCTAAATTCAGTCCATGAGGCCAAAACCAGACAAAGATATCACACACAGAAAAAAAAATTTACAGGCCAATATCACTGATGAACATAGACAAAAAAATCCTCAATCAAATACTAGCAAACTAAATCCAACAATACATTAAAAGAATCATACACCATGATCAAGTGGGATTTATCCCAGGGATGCAAGGATTCTTAAATATCCGCAAGTCAATCAGTGTGATAAACAACATTAAGAAACTGAAGAATAAAAATTTAAAAACCCTATGATCATCTCAAGAGACGCACAAAAAGCTTTTGACAAAATTGAACACTGATTTATGATAAAAACTATCAAGAAAGTGGGCACAGAGGGAACCTACCTCAACATAATAAAGGCTACATATGACAAACCTACAGCTAACATCATTCTCAATGGTGAAAAGCTGAAAGCATTTCCTCTAAGATCAGGAACAAGACAAGGATGTACACTCTCACCATTTTTATTCAACATAATTTTGGAAGTCCTAGTTACAGCAATCAGAGAAGAGAAAGATATAAAAGGGATCCAAATTGGAGAAGTAGAACTGTCACTGTTTGCAGATGACATGAGATTATACATAGGAAATCCTAAAGATGCTACCAGAAAACTACTAGAGTTCATCAATGAATTCAGTAAAGTTGGTAAAGGAACTTTACCAAAATTAACACACAGAAATCTCTTGCATTCCCATACACTAACAATGAAAGATCAGAAAGAGAAATTAAATAAACAATCCCATTTACCATTGCATCAAAAAGAATAAAATACCTACCAATGAAAACACGACAATCCAAAACCTTTGGGACGCAGCAAAAGCAGTTCTAAGAGGGAAGTTTATAGTGATACAAGCTTATTTCAGGGAACAAGAAAAATCTAAGGAGGCAAAAGACCTGTACTCTGAAAACTATAATATGTTGATGAAAGAAATGGAAGATGACACAAACAAATGGAGAGACATACCATGTTCTTGGATTGGAAGAATCAATATGGTGAAAATGACTATACTACCCAAAGCAATCTACAGATTCAATGCAATCCCTATCAAGCTATAGAGGGCATTTTTCACAGAACTAGAATAAAAAATTTTACAATTTGTATGAAACACAAAAGACCCTGAAGAGCCAAAGCAATCTTGAGAAAGAAAAAAATAAACTCAAAATGGATTAAAGACCTAAATGTAAGGCTGGACATTATAAAACTCTTAGAGGAAAACATAGGCAGAACACTCTTTGACATAAATCTTAGCAAGATCTTTTCTGACCCACCTCCTAGAGTAATGAAAATAAAAAATAAGTAAATGAGACATAATTAAACTTAAAAGCTTTTGCATAGCAAAGGAAACCATAAGCAAGACAAAAAGACAACACTCAGAATGGGAGAAAATATTTGCAAATGAAGCTACCAACCAGGGATTAACCTCCAAAATATACAAACAGCTCATGCAGCTCAATATCAAAAAAACCCCAAACAACCCAATGAAAAAATGGGCAGAAGACCTAAATAGTTCTCCAAAGAAGACAGATGGCCAAAAAACACATGAAAAGATGATCAACATCACTAATTTTTAGAGAAATGCAAATCAAAACTACAATGAGGTATCGCCTCACACCGGTCAGAATGGCCATCATCAAGAAGTCTACAAACAATAAATGCTGGAGAGGGTGTGGAGAAAAGGGAACCCTCCTACACTGTTGCTGGGAATGTAAGTTGGTATGGTCACTATAGAGAACAGTATGGAGGTTCCTTAAAAAACTAAATATAGAATTACCATATGATCCTGCAATCCACTCCTGGGCATATATCCAAAGAAAAGCATGATTTGAAAAGATACATACAACCCAGTGTTCGTTGCAACGCTATTTACAATAGCCAAGACATGAAAGCAACCTAAACTTCCAAGGACAGATGAACAGATAAAGCAGATGTAGTATATATACGTACAATGACTATTACTCAGCCATAAAGAAAGAATGAAATAATGCCATTTGCAGCAACATGGATGGACCTAGACATTATCATACTAAATGAAGTCAGACAAAGACAATATCATATGATGTCACTTATGTGTGAAATGTTAAAAAAAAAAGAGAGAGACAAATGAACTTATTTGCAAAACAGAAACAGAATCACAGACTTTGAAAGCAGACTTGTGATTGCCGGGTGGGGAAACGTGGTGGGGAGGGATAAATTAGAAGTTTTGGATTAACATATACACACCACTATATATAAAATAATCACCAGGGACCTACTGTTTAGCACAGGGAACTCTGCTCAGTATTCTTTAATAACTTAAATGGGAAAAGAATTTGAAAAAGAATAGATACATGTATATGTATAACTGAATCACTTTGCTGTACACCTAAAACTAACACAACATTGTTAATCAACTATACTCCAAAATAAAATAAAAATAAGGAAAAAATCTTTTGTTGTTTTAGCTATCCACTCTATGGTATTTTTGTTATAGCAGCATGAATGGACTAAGACACCATGTCAGCCCCTTTCTGAACTCTGTGCCTTTATATATGCAATTCTAATTTTCTCAGTCTGTTTTCCTACCCCGCCTCCCTTCCCCACCCTGGTTTTTGTTTTGTTTTGTTTTTGTTTTGCCTCGAATCTCCTACTCATTCAAGACCGAGTTTAAATGTGACTTCCAAGGAGAAGTCTTTAGGGGCTTTTTAAAGGCAAAGTTAATTGTTAACAATCTGTTATATGACTACTTTCCCAAATGGATAGTAAGCTACAGGACATCAGGGATATTGTCTTATTAATCTTTGTATTATTAGCACCTGGCTCAGAGTAGGAGATTAATGAATATTGAATGAGTGGAATAATATCTTAACAGCTGTTAGAAACAGATTTTGTCTTCCTAATTAAATACAGCCATTTATAATTTTTTTGTAGTCATAAAATAATACTTAGGAATACTGAGGTTACTCTGACATTTTTAAGGCCTGGATAAGTGTTTTTTGGATTAAATAAGTATCCAAATGATCAACAACTCCTTAGAAATGACTTTAAAAATATCTTTCTAAGATATCCCATGCTCTTGGATTGGAAGAATTAATATTGTTAAAATGGCCATACTACCCAAAGCGATCTACAGATTTAATGCGATCCATATCAAATTACCCATGACATTTTACACAGAACCAGAAAACTCCCAAAATTCATATGGAACCATAAAAGACCCAGAATTGCCAATGCAATCCTCAGGAAAAAGAACAAAGCAGGAGGTATAACCCTGCCAGACTTCAGACAATACTACAAAGCTATAGTCATCAAAACAGCATGGTATTGGCACAAAAACAGAAATATGGAACAGAATAGAGAGCCCAGAAATAAACCCACATACCTACGGTCAATTAATCTTTGATAAAGAAGGCAAGAATATACAATGGGAAAAAGACAGTCTCTTCAGCAAATGATGTTGGCAAAGTAGGACAGCCACATGTAAATCAATGAAATTAGAACACTCCCTCATACCATAGCACCACTATTCACAACAGCCAAGACTAGGAAACAACCTAAATGTCCATTGACAGATGAATGGATAAAGAAGATGTGGTACATATATATAATAGAATACTACTCAGCCATAAAAAAGAACAAAATAATGCCATTTGCAGCAACATGGATGCAGCTAGAGATTATCATACTAAGTAAGTCAGAAAGAGAAAGATAAATACCATGTGATATCACTTATATGTGGAATCTAAAATATGACACAAATGAACCTGTCTACGAAACAGAAACAGACTCACGAACATAGAGAACAGACTGGTGGTTGCCAAGGGGAAAAGGGTTGGGGGAGAGATGCAATGGGAGGTTGGGGTTAACAGATGTAAGCTTTTATAGGTACAGGGGATAAACAACAAGATCCTAATGTATAGCATAGAGAACTATACTCAATATCCTATGATAAACCATAATGGAAAAGAATATTTAAAAAAAGAATATATGTATATGACTGAATCACTTTGCTATAGAGCAGAAATTACCACAACATTGTAAATCAGGCATATGTCAATAAAAAAAATTGATCAGAGTAAATTAAAAAAATATCTTTCTATAATTCTTTGAGCATATCAAAATTTCTACTTATTTTTCTCTAGATAGAACTAAACATTTAGAAAGCAATTTATAAAGCAGAAACAACTTACTTTATTTCGATCTTGTACAACCAATATTTTTCTAGTATTTTCATCAAATACAGCTCCTGTTGGGGGGGGAAGATAATTGAGAAATATGAATTTCATTCACCTCAGACTACTCCCACACTATTACCTGTGGTCATCAAAATCCTACCCATCCCTGAAGGCCTAGTTCAAATAACTACCTCATTCATGAAGAGTTGTAAATTTCTCCAGCAAGAAATCAGTTGCTCAGTTATCTAGGTTCTTTTAACAACTTAGAGTACCAATGATGGTTCTAGCATATGCTAACTCACAGGATAATCATTTGCATCTCCTTCTCTAGATCATCTATTCCTGACAGTATAAATAAATTAATCTTTCTATCCTTTTTTAGCATTTACTATAGTGTCCAATTTTATTTTATTTTTAAAAATTTTTTTAATTTTTATTTTTATTTATTTATTTATGGCTGTGTTGGGTCTTCATTGCTGCACGCAGGCTTTCTCTAGTTGTGGCGAGCAGGGGCTACTGTTGCGGTGCATGGGCTTCTCATTCTGGTGGCTTCTCTTGTTGCAGAGCATGGGCCCTAGGCACGCAAGCTTCAGTAGTTGTGGCACATGGGCTCAGTAGCTGTGGCTTGCTGGCTCCAGAGCACAAGCTCAGTAGTTGTGGAGCACAGCTTAGTTGGTCCACAGCATGTGGGATCTTCCCAGACCAGGGATCGAACCCGTGTCCCCTGCGTTGGCAGGCAGATTCTTATCCACTGCGCCACCAGGGAAGCCCCCAATTTTATTTTATTTTTCTAAAATTAAGTTTTATTGAAGTATAGTTGCTTTACAATGTTGTGTTAGTTTCTACTGTAAAGCAAAATGAATCAGCTATACGTATACATATATCCCCCTTTTTTGTATTTCCTTCCCATTTAGGTCACCACAGAGCACTGAGTAGAGTTCCCTGTGTTATACAGTAGGTTCTCATTAGTTATCTATGTTTATGCTAGTATCAATAGTGTATATGTGTCAGTCCCAATCTCCCAATTCATCCCCCCCCCCACCGCTTCCTCCTTTGGTGTCTGTATGTTTGTTCTCTATGTCTGCGTCTCTATTTCTGTCTTGCAAATAAGATCATCTATTAGTGTCCAATTTTAAATGCCTAAAAAGATTTACTGAATCAATGAATTGACTTTTCCATTCTCATTTTTATTCCTTGAATCACTATGTATAAATATGGGTTGTGCTCCCTGATGATCCAAATCTCAAATATCTCAATATTCAGTTCAAGACCTCCTCCTTAAAGCACTTAAGTTTCTTTACCATGTTATGTACACAATGTTATAACTTACCAATATATTGCTTTGGAATATATTTAAGTTCTAGTCCATTGCTTTCATTTATTCATTCATCATATACATTGCCCAGTGTACTAGACATTTTACTAGATGTTAGGGACTCAAAAATAAGGTTTTTTTCCTCTCTTTGCGTAATCCTAGGTCAAAAATACAAATGACACTAATGATTTGTATTAGGTTCCTTTAAATGCTATAATTTTAAAATTATTTGTATTTACATAATGTGGGAAGATACTGTTAAAAAACATATTTTCCACTTATTCATCCATTCTTTTAATATTAACCGAGCTCCTATGTATAATACATACAGGTTCTATGTATAGCATATTAATTGAGGTCCTATTATGTGTCAGGTATTTTTCTAGGTGCTAGGGATATAGTGGTGAACGAAACAAAATTCCCCATTGTTATGGGGTTCATGTTCTGGTGTGTGTTTGAGGAGGTGACAAATAAATAAAAACTTAATTACACAGAACATGAGATGGTGATAAATACTATGTAAAGGTAAAATATAGTAGGGAATAGATACGTGCAACACAAGGAAGAACAATGTTCTCTGAAATTAAAACACTACATTTTAGTATTTCAAAGCCAAGAAGGAAAACCACAAAGTGAGATATAATTTAATGTTGGATTCTATTAGAAAATATAAACTGTAATTTAATTGGACTTTACAAGGGATAGAATGCCAGGAAAACCTATTCTTAAATTTTAATAATTTGTGACTGCTCAAATTGAACTTTTTCCTAATTCACTACAAACATGAGCCAAAATCAGCACTGCTAAACACAATGTGAGCGACCCCTGTTGGTCACAACATAAAAGTTAAATAAACCCAAAGAGATCAGGGATTAAATAGAGGTTATTATTATATTATGATTAGTCAGGTACTGCACTAAGTGCCTTAGGTGTATTATCTCAGCTAGTCCTCATAATAATCCTGTGAGTGGTATAATTTTGAGAGCCCAAGTTCACACAGCCCTAAAACTGATGTCCTGTCTGGGTCCCAAGCAGGTATTCTTCTCACTGTGCGACACTGCCCCTTCACCACACTACAACTGCCTTTTCAGAGGGCTGACATTGCCAACTTTAGATCTACCCAACCATTCATTTGAGAAATATTTATTGAGCACCTACTTTATGCCAGACACTGTGTTTAGCCTGAGGATATAATGGTAAACAAGACAGATAAAATACCTGCCTTCGTGGAGTTTATATTATTGTGGGGTCGATTAAGTATATGACATAATTTCAAACTGTGATAAGTACTATAAAGAAAAACAGAGGATAAAGGGACAAAGGATGATGGGACTGGCAGGTGGGAGGACTCTATTTTATGCAGTATGGTCAGGAGCTTTCCTGAGGAGATATTTCAGCTCTAAAGAGCTCGATAAACAAGGCCCCGGGGAAGAGCACTGCAGGAAGAGGAGTCAGTAGGTTTAAAGGCTCTGAGGCAGATAAAAGCTTGCTGCGTGAAGAACAGAAAGAGAGCCATAGCTCACTCCATTCCAGTGTAGGAGAGGAGAGATTTTTTTCCCCTACCCACTTAGGTTCTGTGTCTGGGACCTGTGAGTTGAACTGACAAAGTACAGATAAATGGATAAGAAGTATATAAATTTTATTTGATGTTAATAATTGTATGTGGCCTGAGTAGGGGTGGAGAACTTCAGAGAAAGAAGTGAAGATCCCCCCAAAGTGTTAGACCCAGGGGCTTATGTTCCATTTTAAGAAAGAGGGATAAATTGTACAGAAATGACAAGAGGAAAAGGGGTGTGGGCTAAGGAAGGTAAACTGTGAAAAAGTGACTAGGAACTATACCGGGAACTAACAGAATATAATGGCTGTTTTCACAAGGTTTGCACAGATTCATCTCTGTGCCAACTCCCCAGCTCCAGTGACAAGAATGTTCTCCTCTTCATGGTAGAAGAAATTTATACCCTGCTTTAGACAGGGTATAAATTTGGGGTGGCGGGCTGTGACTCCCTTCACCAGCTACACCTTCTGCAGCTTATCGACAAGTGTCAGCTATCTTCTCTTCACCTAAAAACTCTGTACCTTCCCAGAAGAATTCCTTACACCACCTCCTGATCCCAACAGCCACTTCAAATCCTAGCTGGCCTTCAAGACTCTCATCAAGTTTCCGACCTCTCATTCCCTGAACTCCTGTGGCATGTCTTAACTCTAATATACCATACTGTACTTGGTTATAAACAAGTTCTTCATAGGATACTCTTTACGCATATATTACCAATTCTGTACTTGGTAATTCCAATTTCCAATTCTGGAAACTCTGCTTTGAAAGTCTATACCAATGAATTGATAATTATCTCTGTCTTTCCCACGAAGTGTGAGGTTGCCATCAAATTTTCAAGTGGTCTTTTGAAGTAGAGCTGAATGGGAAGTTGCTGAATTGCCTCTACTTGCTAGAGGGGAGGGAGACCGTAGACAGAGAAAACATTAGAAATCCTTGAACAACTCCTTTAAAAGACTTCAAAGATGCAAACTACCTTTAAAAACTCTTGTAAATTATATAAAGGCAAATAATACTATTATTAATAAATTACTAATAATACATATTACTGCTTTAACTCATAGTAAATCATAAGGATTCTTTCCTATTTTTGTTTTTTTGGAAATCTGGTTTTCTTAACCCTGGTTCTCAAAGGGTAGTCCTAGGACCAGCATCAACACTAGCAGCTGTAGCAGCAGAGCACTTATTAGAAAAAGCAATTCTCAGGCCCCAACCCAGACCAACTGAATTAGAAACTCTTGGGGCTGGGGCCCAGCAATCTGTTTTAACAAGCCCTCCCGGTGAGTCTGATGCACTCTCTACAATGTGAGAACTCCTGTCTTCACCTAAAGCAAGTCCTCTCTCAAGACTGTCTCTGAAGCTAACCAGTGACTTCAAAATTCTGTATTTAAATTATGCTATTTTAAAACAACTGTTTGGCACAATGACTTAATGTAAATGTCTCTAAGAAGTAATGTTCAAATCACTGAAAAACTGGTTCGCTTTGCCTTAAATTCAACTTAAAAGTTATCTTTTATTTTACTAAATCACACAATTAGTACTAATATGTTTTACCATAATGAAATGAATCTATTCCCTGATCCCAATTCATTGTTACTATTTCAGTAGTGAAGTTCACATATCCATGAAAAACATGTTCAAACATATCCTTTGGAAAACTAAACTTGCTTGTTCTCTGTGCTGCCCTCTGCTGATTCATAAGGCAAACTTCACCTATTTAAAGTATCAATACTAGCTGCAGTTCCAAGGAGGACAATCATTTAATCAACTTATTCATTCCACATGAACCAACTACTGGCTCATCTGTAAGAAGAAACTGGGTGAACCTTTAAAAAGTTAATTGTGATTAACATTAATTTGAAACAGACCTGCAACTCCCACTTGATGTGTAGCATATCCTGGTAATCTGCTGGGCCCCTCTCCCAGCCACAGAGTCAGCGTGGATGAGTCCGATTCCGCGTGGTGAAAGCAGAAGCCCAGGGAAGCGGCAGGGGCAATAAATCGACTTTGGAGGATGGGAATGTGCAGCCATACTGCTACTCTACCTTCTGATCTCCATTTCTGTACTGCAGCTAAAACGCAGAAGATAAACATCTGTAAATATTTTCCAGTGAGAGGAGTGGAATAAAGTAAAACTCATCTCTCGGTGTCACCTCCTCCAGGAAGCCAAGTTTAAGCTCCACTTCCCTTACTAGTTAGCTCTCTTTGGGGGCAGGGGGCAGGCGGGCGGCACGGGGGAATCGCAAAATGTACTGTTCACATACATCAGCAGCACGTAAACTATGACGTTTTATTATAATTATATATGATATTTCCACCAGACTGAATTCCTTGAAAATAAAGTCAATATAGTGATGATCTTTATATATCACCTGACACAATATCTGGCACATAATTGGTGCTCAATAATTGTATTAGAATGAACAAATAAACTGATTTAAATAAAACACCGTTTCATTGTTGTTCCTTTTAACAATCTTGGTTTTCATCCTTATAAATGACTATTATGGGCTTTTATTTACTCTTCCTTTAAAAGTCCTGTCTCTCATATATATATATATATGTGTATGTGTATATATATATATATATTATATATATATACACATACACATATATATATATATATGAGAGACAGGACTTTTAAAGGAAGAGTAAATAAAAGCCCAAGTCCTGTCTCTCATATATATATATATATATATATATGTGTATGTGTATATATATATATATAATATATATATACACATACACATATATATGTTTTTGGTTTATACATTTCAAGGTGAAAAATATAACTGTTAAGTAATGTATAGTAGTTCTAGAAAATTTTCAAAATAAAGTACAATGAAGAAATCAAAACTTCACATTAGAACACTGATAAATTTAAAATCGACATTTTTTGCATGAATATAATTTTGGAATTGACATACCATATATAATTTACAACATTTTTTACTACATATTATAAACGTTTTGCTATGCCATTAAAATTCTTTAATGAACACACATTTTTAATGACTGTGTAATTTTCCTCATATAGGTATACCATAAACTAACTGACCTCCTACTTTTGGACATTTAGATTGTTTCTAACTTTCCTTTATTACAAATTATACCATGACAAACATTAAAATAGATTTTCGGTCTTTGACTTTAAATTCTCTTACTTTATTACTTGAGATTGAGCCAGGGAAAAAAGATGCTAACATTTATATGGCCCTTACTAAATTCCAGACATTTTAGATACACTGTTTCATTAAGTTCTCACAACATGAAAGGCAGGTATTATCACCCCTAATTTATAGGTGAAGAAATGAATACTTCCACAGTTTTAGAAAAACTTTTCAGATCACTTTCTCCATCCACCGTCGTGATCTTTACAATAATCCTGTAAAGTGTGTGTGGATAGAGGGGGAAAGACTTGATTATTTAATGGTTAGATTCCTTTCCCTCCTCTTCTATGGCCTCTGCAGTAAGCATCTCCTGGTTAAGGACCATCTTTCTCTACCTTTTTGAAGTCAGTGTGCCTAACACAGTGACAGACAATGTGGGAGCCTTAATTTAACGGACCTTTTGATTTGGGGCTGTGGCGCCCCTTCAGATCCTTCTCACATCAATCCTTCTCTGATTAAATCTTTTTAAAAACTGACATAGAATTACATAAAGTGAAATGCACAAACCTTAAGTGAACATTTGATGAGTTTTGACCTATGCATACATCTGTGCCATCCACACTCCAGTCAAGATTATAGAACATTTCTATCACCCCAGAAAGTTCCCGTGTCCTCCTTCCCAATCATTCCAATCAAACGAAAAAGCTGAAGTTCTCCAAGTATAGTCACTTGTTTCCTATTTTTTATCTTTACACTCTGGCTTGGAGAATCTGTCCACTGCTACTGCTTCAGCTAACAACTATGCAAGGGTGCTGCCTAGTCCTGACCTCAGCGAACACTGAATTTTTCTGCTCTTCAGCTGCTCACATCTTCTGAAGGCTGCTGCCTCAAACTTCACACCTATATTCAAAACTGATTTCTACACCAGCCACCTTAGTTTTGCTTACAGGTATTTTTCGGGCTCCAATGCTCAAAGCCTAAGAATCCTTTCTAAAATGCTTCCTTTCTTCTCTTTTTCACTAATAAACTTTCATGCTTTTTCCTCCTCTTTCCCTCATTCCTCTGCTCAGACCCAGCCCTCAAAGTGAGCTCACAATACCACCTCTTTGACAATAAGCTTTCCTCCCGTGCTTTCCAAATGTGAACCTAAGGACTACTTTCTAGTAGATTTACTAGAACTTACTACGCATTGCCCGATGACACCTGTTGCTGTCTGTTTTTGTAATCCTAATTAATATTTTGTGCATTTGCAATCCTCCAGGTTAACATGAGATTAGGCACTGGGGCTCAATTCCTATTCAATGACTGGCTTGTCTGAAGTCTCACAGCTAGTGAGCGGCACAGCAAGAACCAGAACCAGTGTTATTTCCCCACTGATGCAGATATATGTGAAACTTAGCAACATATTACCTCTTCATCCATCTAACTTTAGTTATCAATAACGGGAACAGTAAAAGAATAGACTTCACGTGTAAGGGTGCAAAACAACTATTGCTAACACATTATAGGAAATCAGTTCCATTTACTTGAAAAGAAAGCATACATTTAGACTTCCTACCAGGCTTTCTTCTCAGATTATTTTAAGGTTCTTTTTATAGGCAATATCATTCACTTTTGTTTGACTCAGTAACAAAAAAACCCAGCAGTAGCTCTTATAGTGCAGCCAATAACAAATTCTAGAGCCAGGGGAAGTTAATCTGTCTCTTAGTACCATCATCTTTGAAATGGGGATAATAATAGTACCTACCTAACAGGTTATGAGGATTAAATGAATCAATACTTTTGAATTTCTTAAAACAGTGTCTAGCACTTAGTAAGTACAAAAGAACTTATCAAAAAGATATAAAATATGGTACTTCAGAGTTTATAAATTAGTTTCATGTAATTTATCTTTGATTACCACATCTATCCAGTAAAGTAGTTAGAGTGGGCATTATTCACATGAGCAACCTAAGAGGCAAATATTTTCAGTGGTGATTTTCCTAATGCCTGGTTAAGCATGTGGCAGAACCTGGGACTTGAAACCTGGATGTGTGACTCCAAATCCAACCCACTTTCTACTTTGCCTTCCTGACTGAGGTAGTGCTTTAATCACTGACAAGTAACAAGTGTGTATAATAAATACCTGTGTCTACCCACACATACGTGCACCTATTAGAGGATGAACATTTGATTCTCGTACTGTTAACACTGTTGTAGTTAGCAGCTGTTCCCAAGGAGGAGAGAAAACAAGGTGAAGAGGTAAACAATTTAGAACTGAGGATGGTTGAAGATGAAAACGACTAGCTCAGTTATATTTCTATAGATGCTCACTTGCCATATTGCTCCATAGGATAAAGATTACTTTCAATTTCCTCTTAGTGTGAGAGGATGAGTTTCCATGCTATGCTTTCAAGCTGATTATAAGGACCCTCAGGGGCAGTGTGAAAAACAGGCTGCTCCGCCAAATCACGGGCTCTCAAAGTGAAGGGTCCTCCATCCAAGCTATCTTTCTTATCACTGGACTCAAGGTTCAAAGAGAGTGGCGAGTTTTCCCACTGGAGACTGAAACCACTCACCAATTTCCCCGGTGAATCACAAAAGGCTTGTTACTAAGGAAAAGCAAACTCTAGTTCTCGGCGCCACAGCTCCTGACCCAACTTGTGCACAAATACGACCACTCAGAACCTCTCTGGCCCACTCACTGTCCACCACCTGTACTAGAAAGTGCTACGGTTCTGCCTTGGGCAAAGTGTCCGGCGAAACCAAGGGTCGGTAAGTGATAGTAAACGAGAGAGTAATAATATCAACAAACATTTACTGAGCGTTAAGTACGTGGCAGATACCGTGCGAGGCACTTCATATGCATTATGCAATTTCTCTCTCAGCCATCCCATGAGCTCCCATTACCTGGTTTTACGGATGAGAAAACGGTGGTTTACAGAACTTGCCCAAGATCACACACTAGAAAGATGACCAGAAACAAGGGCTGCCGATCCCAAAGTCTGAGCTCGTCACCATTTCACCCAACCGCCTCAGAGACCTCCCAGTCAAGGACACAAGAAAGAAAGGCAGAAAACCGCTGCGGGTCACGCACGCCCTCTCTCCTTCCCTCAGGCGCGACTCGGGGGTGGGGGCCGCGGTTACTTCCTTAGAAAGGCAGGGGAGCCTCAGACCAGGCGCACTTGCCCTGCAAGGCCCTCTGGAAGGCGGCCGGGTCCAGGCGGTGCACTGCGTCCAGCCGCGCCAGGCGCACGGAGACGCCCCCGAATCTGTCAAGCTCGCCTCGTAGCTCGCCGGCTCCGGACGGGGCGTCCCGAACGCTACCCGGGCCGCCCGAGGCCCCGCGGGGCCCTGCAAAGAGCACTGCGCGGCGGGCCCGCGCCAGCACCACGCGCCAGCAGTCCCCGCTCGGTAGCTGCGGCATCTCCGCGCCGGCCCTCGTGGCCCACGCGGACGCTCCCAAATCACGCGGCCAGTGAGTGACGGCGCTACCGTAAGTTTTAGAAGAGTGTCACCCACCCATTCTCAGAGTTGAGCAGGGGTCTGCAACGCTAGGTAGAGAAGACGGCGAAGTCCGGTCGACCGGCTCCTCTCAAGAATTTGCCCGCTCAAGAAAAGCGACAGAAACTTTCCCACCACTCCCTCTTCCTCCCCTGTTCCCCCCACCCCCACCTCAGTTTAATTCAACAGACATTTTGTTCAGGGATAGGGAAGGAGGCGGAAATACGAAAAAGTCCTGTTTTTCAGGAATTTACAATCTAAATGAGGGTTCCGTCCACCTAATCCGTCTTCTTTGACGCAAGTCAGAACGTCTTCCACCTCTTCAACGACAGCGGATTCTGAAGACGCTATGTTCTCCCCCTCTTGCTGCGCTCCACTCAGGGGATTACGGCGCGGGACGGAGCCTCGCTGGTTTCTGCCCCGGAAGTTTTTCTCTCGGCGAAGCGAGCACGTTGAGCCGGCTTTGCCGCTGCTTCTCTCGGGCTGCCTTCCGATCATGTCGTCCAAGAAGAACAGAAAACGGCTGAACCAAAGCGCCGGGAATGGTTCGCCCTCGGCCCCCGCTGCTTCCTTTTCTGCGGGGGCTACAGCTTCTGCCGTGGCGGCCGGGGCTCTGGTGGTGATCAACTTCTTAGAAAAGGGTAAAGAGTTCTGAGAGGGAGACCCGAGGCCGAGGGGGCGCCGCCTGAGAGGACGAAAACCTAGCGATTCTGCCTTGAGGTGTAAAGGTTTTTTAAAAGTTGGGTGAGGCAGAGGTGTGCGAGAGGCACAGAAGTATGTAAGACACTCGAAGCCGCGCCTGCACTAGAGAAGTTGGGCAGAAATGACTTAGTGGCTAAGTCAAGCTCTTTTGTAAATTGGTTTGAATTCCTAAATTGCGCTTGAAACAAACGGCTTTGCCTTATTTAAGATGAACGGCGTATTTAACTGCGAAGTCGCTCGTCTCTAGCGATAATAGTATACTTGTACTAAAAAACTGAAAGCCCAGTTCAGTACCGCTGACGGTACGTCCTTCCTAAGAGACCTTAATGTGCCTTTAAAACTGAAAGGTGGCTTTTTTCCTACTACACGGGTTTTGGTATTTAATTAAACAGCTGTTAAGTGCGCACGGGTGCTAGCAGGAGCTTGCGTATTTCACGTATGTATCTCATTCTGCGCAGAGCTTTGGGAGATGGGTACTGTATTATTATGCTCATTTTACAGAGAAAGAAAAGTTAACGCAATTACCCCCTCCCCTTCTCCCTAGGTTATACAGGCCCTAACTAAATGGCAGAGGCTTTTTTTGAGTCCAGATGTATTTGGCTCTAAAGCCATGGACCTAGATCACAGCAACCTTGACTTGGGAGGACGGATTTAAGTGAAAAGCATTGAGTTGGTAAAGCTTTTAGCAGGCGTGATGTTTTGTAGATTTGGAAAAGGGATCAGATTAACCTAGTGGCAAGATTTTTATTTATGTCTAGTGCAGACCCTAAAGACAATCTTCCAGTTAATATAGTATTTTCAGGCTTTTTGGGGGATCGGAGGACAACTTGTTCTGTTGGGCATATTCAGTCTCGTTTTCAGCTGCATCCTTTCCATTGACTTTTTTTTTTTTTTTTTTTTTTTTGTGGTATGCGGGCCTTTAGATTTGGAAAAGGGATCAGATTAACCTAGTGGCAAGATTTTTATTTATGTCTAGTGCAGACCCTAAAGACAATCTTCCAGTTAATATAGTATTTTCAGGCTTTTTGGGGGATCGGAGGACAACTTGTTCTGTTGGGCATATTCAGTCTCGTTTTCAGCTGCATCCTTTCCATTGACTTTTAAACCTACCGATTTCTCTTTCATCTTTAAACAAAAGCTCCATACTTATCACCACCCTCCACTGCAAGACTTCTTAAAAGGAGGGGTCCCTGCCTCCTCATCTCTCACTTACTCCATAGCCTATTCCTATTTGACATCCACCTCATTATTCCATGGAAACTGCCTGTGCCCTGGTCACTGATGATCTCCACGTTGTTAAATCCAATGGATGGTTTTTCATTACTTACTTTACTTGACCCCTCAGCAGCTTTTGGTATTGTCAGCCATTTCCATCTTCTTGAAACACTTTATTTCTTGATTTATGTGTCATCAGAATCTCCGAGTTTTTCTCCCTCCTTTGGTTGGTAGCTCATCAGTTCCCTTTGCAGGCTCACCCTCTTCCACCTAACCATCAAATGTAGAATTCTGTTCCTTATTTCTTAGTCCTAAACCCTCTTTTTCTCTCTATAAATCTTCTTTCTTGGCAAGTTCATCCAATGCCCAGCGTTTCCTTCCCATTTACCCTTATTATTTTCAGATTTGTATTTGTAATTTAGATTGTTCTGAGTCTTGATTTAATTGTCTTCTAGATCAATGCTTCTCAAACTCCATAGGGAAGGTTTAAAAATTTACAGCACGTCACAGATCAGCACTGTTGTAAAATATGATAAAAGTAAATTATTGGAAAAATAAGTTTAAAAAGGGAAATTTTTATTAGATTCAACAAATATAAAATTACTCTGTCAAATTGCAATAAAAGCTTCTAAATGCATATTCTCTTTTTTTTTTTTTTTTTTTTTTTTT
>NC_041220.1:126562806-126602781 GCF_002837175.3 Physeter macrocephalus
TTTGCGGTACGCGGGCCTCTCACTGTTGTGGCCTCTCTCGTTGTGGAGCACAGGCTCCGGACGTGCAGGCTCAGCGGCCATGGCTCACGGGCCTAGCCGCTCCGCGGCATGTGGGATCTTCCTGGACCGGTGCACGAACCCGCGTCCGCATCGGCAGGCGGACTCTCAACCACTGCGCCACCAGAAGCTCCTCTCATATTTTGTACTTACCTCATCATGAACAGTATCAGATAGTTTGTGGACCACACTTTTTTTTTTTAATTGAAATATAGTCGATGAACAGTATTAGTTTCAGGTGTAAGTCATAGTGATTCACTTTTAAATACATTAGGAAATGATCACCTTGATAAAGTCTAGTAACCAACCGTCTGTCACCAAAGTTATTTCAGTATTGACTATATTCCTTATGCTGTACATTACTTCTCTGTGACTTATTTACTTTATAACTGGAAGTCTGTACCTCTTAATCACCTTCCCCTGTTTGCCCAGCTCTCCCACCCTCCTCGCATCTAGCAAATATCCCTTTGTTCTTTGTATCTATGAGTCTGTTTCTGTTTGTTTTGTTTTTTAGATTCCACATATAAGTGAAATCATCTGATATTGATCTTTCTCTGACTTATTTCACTTGGCATAATACCCTCTAGATCCATCCATGTTGTTGCAAATGGGAAGATTTCATTCTTTTTTATGGCTGAGTAATATTTCATTGTAATATATATGTATAAAAGTTATTTATGTATTTTGGATATTAATCCCTTATCGGATATATCATTTGCAGATATCTTCTCTCATTCAGTAGGCTGTCTTTTTGTTTCATTGATGGTTTCCTTCACTGTGCAAAAGCTTTATAGTTTGATGTAGTCTTATTTATTTATTTTTGTTTTTGTTGCCCTTGCCTCAGGAGACAGATCCAAAAAATACTGCTAAGACCAACTTCAAAGAGTTTACTGTATATATTTTCTTCTAGGAGTTTTATGGTTTCGGGTCTTATATTTAAAGTCTTTAATTAATCCATTTTGAGTTTATTTTGTACATGGTGTAAGAAAGTGATCCAGTTTGATTCTTTTGCATGTAGCTGTCCAGTTTTCCCAACACTATTTATTGAAGAGGCTCTCTTTTGCCCATTATATATTCTTGCCTCTTTTGACATCGATTAATTTCCCCTATAGGTGTGGTTCATTTCTGAGCTCTCTATTCTGTTCCATTGATCTCTGTGTCTGTTTTTGTGCCAGTACCATACTGTTCTAATTACTCTAGTTACTTTGCAGTATAGTTTGAAATCAGGGAGCATGCTACCTCCAGCTTTGTTCTTTCTCAAGATTGCTGTGGCTACTCCAGTTCCATATGGATTTTAGGATCATTAGTTCTAGTTCTGTGGAAAATGCCATTAGTATTTTGATAGGGATTGCATTGAATCTGTAGATTGCTTTAGGTGGTAGTATAGACATTTGAACAATATTGGTTCTTCCAATCTGTGAGCACAGTATATCTTTCCATTTATTTGTGTCTTCAGTTTCTTTCATCAGAGTCTTATAGTTTTCCGAGTACAAGTCTTTCACCCCCTTGGTTAAATTTATTCGATGCAGTTGTAAATGGGATCGTTTTCTTAATTTGCGGTCCATACTTTGAATATAGCACTGTGCTATACCTCTTCTTTTGGACTTTTCAAAGATACTTCAGGACTGACTTCCTGAAGTCATATTTCCTCCAACAAAACAAATGAGCTCTGTTCAGTCTTTCTCACTGTAAAATTCAGAAATCTAAGATTCCTTCATGACACCACTCTCTTACATCTCACATTATCCAGTCCACCACCAAGTCCTGTTTACTAACTAAGTATTTCCCACGTTCCACTTCTGCACTCCCTTCCCACTGCTTCAACCTTAATCTCAGACACCATCCTCTCTCACCTGGACTACTACACTAGCTGCTCCCTTCCAATTCCTTTTCCACTCTGCAGACAGAATGATCTTTTAAAATAAAAATCCTGTCACGACCCTGCTTTTCACCACTAACTGGCCTCCAATTACTGTCAGATTAAAGACCAGGAGCTTGATAAAGCCCACTGCCCTAGGTGGTCTTGACCTTCCTTATGTGGCTCCTTGTTTCCCACTCTGCCCGTACTTTTCCCCTCAGATGCACAATGCTGTCTTTTGTCAAGGATGTCTGTACAAGCTCTTCTTTTTGCTGAGAATTGTCTTTTTCCCCCCCTTTTCATTTAGTTAATTTTACTCTTCCTTCAGACCTGAATTTAAATATTCTTGGAGAAGCATTCTCTGATTCTTCCAAATTAGACCTGATCCTGCATTATAGCCTCTTAGGACTCTTAGTTTTTCTTTCATTGCATTAATCTTAGTTTAGAATTGTACAGTTATTTAGTGATTGTTTAATAACTCTCATTCTATTAAGTTATAAACTCCATGAGGCCAAAGACTGTGTCTGCTTTTGTTCACCTTATTTCCCCAGTGCCTAGTGTAGTATTCTGCCATATAGTGGGCACATGGTAAATATTTGCTGAATGAACAAATGAAGGGTGGGTGGTTGTTTGAAATTACCTTTACTATCTCATTAGTTAATCTGGCACATAAGGTGCTCAGTAAGTGTGAAGTTAATTAATAGGAAGTAGATGTAGAGATGTATTTTTAAAGTATTGAAGGAATGAGGACTGGTGAAGGGAATTGTGCAGGGGGTAACTTACGTAGATTTGGATGCTGTAAGCAGAGAATACAATGGAAATGTATTAGGAAATAAAGCCAATGGATGGGAATTTGAGCATGATCTCCATTGCTGATAGGGAGGAAATGGAGGTATTTAGAGAAGTGTGTGATGTTTCAAACCTTGGTGCAGGATAGGATGGAGAGAAGAGAGGAAGAAAACTTAGAATCTTGTCAGGGACTGAGTACCCCCCTCAGGTAATTATCAAGAGGGAAGGGTAATTCATTGAGGTTTCCTTTATTAGGAAGAAAGAAGTGGCAGAAACGGAACATTATGAGGTTATCAAACAGGACGCTTTGCTCTTATTGCTGGGTAAACTGTGTAAAAGACCTGGTGCTCATAGGAAAGTTGAATTTCTTTTCAGCCTGTCATATTTTAAAAAATGCTTATTTTATGCTCAGTCCTGTTAATCTTAGCCCTGGGAGATGCTTTGTTTTTCTAGATTTGTTCATCTGATGACAGAGGGAAAATAAATGTGTTGGGAAGTTACTTCACAGTGGCAGAGAATGATGTAAATCAGACATACCTCATGGTTTTGCTTTTGTTGACTTAGTTCCTTTTTAATTACAAAAGATCTGTTTTTCTGATTATGAAAGAACACTAATACTAGTCAGAGCTCTGTGATTATGATATATGTGACTATAAGTTTTATAATAAAGTTTATGTGACAGGCATCATAAGTGTTGCATGGATATTGTGCTGAAAAGAAAAATATTGTATACTCATCTACTACATTCATTCATTTCATGCATATTTGTTATGCATCTGCTATATTTGATGCACTCCTAGGCGTTGGAGTTACAAAGGTGAATATGACCCATTTCCTGTTACAAAGCAGTATATTGTTAAAGGAAAGTCAGATTGTGAAATAAATGAATATTGTGATAAGTGCTAGTATCTGGCAACATAGGGTGCTGGGAGCATCAGAGGAGGGACAGCTAACCAAATGTGGAGCTTGAGGGAGTGTGTGGGCAGGGGTGGAGATGTTAGCACGTCATTTTCTGAGGTTTTGAAACTGGGCTGAATTCTGGGCCTCTTCTTGGGCCAAAAGTTGAAAGCTCTAATGGTCATTTGAGTCGGTGTGTGTTCGCCTAAGGAATAAGGCCTGTGTTATTGTTATCCATGTGTTCTTGGGAATAGAAAGGAAAAATGTCTGGTTGCTATCCTGTGGGTGAGAAGTGGAAACATAACTTAATCCTCTAGAGCCAGATGATGTGTCATTTCCCCAGTTCAAGCCTTTGAGTACTAGTAGCCAACTTAACTTAGAATCTGTAATATGAAAAGTTCAGAATGCAAGTATGAAAAGCCCTACTGCAAGTATGTTCAGTTAGTAATGAAATTAGAGATTTTTTTAAAGTAATGAAAACCAATACCTACCCCATAAAACATCCTTTTTTAGTTAGCAGTCATATTGTCAGTGGACCCTCACAAAGGTTTGGTTTTAAGTCTGATTGCTGAAATAAGGAGGGTTGAGACAGTAGTTTCTCCAGGGTTTGGTAAGTGCATTCATATGGTCATGTGGATAAAGGATTTTTATTTACTCCAAAAGAAAGCATGCTTTAACTTCAGTTGCAAATAGTGCAAAAATAATTTTCTTTTCCTTCTTGGTAGACGACAAAGTTCCTAAAGCATTCCAGAATTCCCTTGTTCAACTTGGACTCAACACCATGAAGTCTGCAAACATATGTATTGGTCGACCAGTGTTGCTTACCAGTTTGGATGGAAAGCAAGAGGTGAGAGTCCTTTTCATTTCCTTACTTTAGAAATATTTCAGATATTTTTGATTTTAATTTTCAACACAAGCAGTAATAAATGAAAAGCTACATCTTACAAGACCCTCACATCTTTGTAAACTTTTCCTTCCTTTGATACCCTGCGAGTTGTAGGCCCTAAGTGTCATGATGTAGAAAGAAGCCTTCCTCCAGAGTTGGTGACACACTACCAGCCCTATTTCTTCCAGTCTGTTAGTTGTATTTCTTCACAGAAATGTTATTTTGGGTCATCCGTTTTGTACATAAATATTTGATTACCCTCCGTTTGTCCTGCCTGCCATTCATCATACCTGAGACTCTAAGTCCAGAACCTTTCCTGGGTCATTTTTGGCAGCTTAGCTTTCTTTCTCTGACTCTGCCATGTCTTCTACTGCTGCTTCATCAGTCAGTGTTCTCTCATCCAGTGGGGTCCTCTGGAAATGTTTTGCAGTCTTATATCTGCTGATGGCTTGCCTCCCATTCCTTTCATTGTTCTGGGCTTATACTGTAAAAAATCCTTTACTGTGTTTTGTGGAAGAGAAGACTATAAATGTGTGATCTCAGCCTATTATCCGGAGCTAGAAATCTTTGAGTTTCTCCCTTACCATTTAAGTCGGTTGGGAACCAGGTTCCCATGAAGCTCTTGTACTGGGCCACTCACTGTTTCCTGGATGTAGTTTATGCTCCAGACTGAAGTACCTTACATTTAACTTGCCTTCAGTATTTTTTCTCATTTTTCTCTTATCACCTGTTAATGCCTTTGTCTCTTTTCTTAAATCCACCTTTCAGCTCTTCCACCATTTTCACTGTGGGATTATTCCTAATCTTCACAAAAGAGATGTAATATTTATTTAAAAAATAGTTTTTTTGTAACTGATGTGAAATCATAACTCCTTTGGGGTAAGGACTGTGTTTTGCAGTCCATGTACTTGACTGTGCTTAGTTTTCTTCCTTATAAATGAATGATATTCTACAAATATTTATTTTCTTATATTTTTGTTTCCTGTGTTCTGGGCAGGTCTATACGGCCTGGCCTGTGGCAGGATTTCCTGGAGGCAAAGTTGGCCTGAGTGAAATGGCACAGAAGAACGTGGGTGTGAGGGTTGGTGATGCCATCCACGTCCAGCCTGTTTTGGGTGCTGTGCTGCAGGCTGAGGAAATGGACGTGGCACTCAGGTTTGGCTCTTTTCTTTGGTGACTGTCTGGATCAGTGCTGCCCAAATGAGTCACAAATGTGAACCACACATGAAATTTTTCATTTTCTAGTAGCCACATTTAAAAAGTGAAGAGAAAGAGAAATTGTAATGGTATGTTTTATTTAACCAGTGTATGTAAAGTCTTATTTGAATTTATAATAACTACAAAAAACTATTAACAAGATTTTTCATTCTGTTTTTCAAACTGAGTCTTCAAAATCCAGTGTGTTATGTTACACTTGTAGCATATCTCAATTTAGGCTAGCCACATTTTTAGCACTTGATAGCCGCATGTGGTGAGTGGCTAGTGGCCTACTGTGTCAGACAGCACAGCTAGATGGGTGCTATGTGATTTATGGACTATGGACTCTCTAATGTCCCATGATTAGAATATGCCCTGACATTTTAGGTGAGAGGAATTGTTGTTGATGGATATTTAACAATGTTTTTTTTTTGTCTTGGTTTGCTTCTTGTCTTTTTTACAGTCATAAAAACAGGAATAGATTACTGTGATTTGGCAAGAAACAAGTTTTAATTAAGACTGCTTAAGCGAAGTGTACCTGATTGTGTATTTTAACTCATTGATTAGTCAGTCAAATAAAACAATTATATCTATCCAATTTTTAAATAGTCCCCCATCAAAGATGACAAATATGGTTAAAGTATATCACCCATCCTCTTGAATGTTCTGTATCTAATAGGATTTTTACTCAGTTTGCATATACAAGTCTTATCAAAATTTGTTTTAAAAATAAATCTTTTAATACTTTAATATCATGTTTGTAAGAACTTGGGGAATTTTATATTATATGCCAGAATCACAAAACATTTTTCAATCATTAGCTTGATTTTGAAAAGTTTTCTTCACTTTTTACTTCTGTAGATTCCAAGCTTAAGCTTTGGTGTATTTTTTCTTTTAAAAACAGGAAAATGTCTTCAGTGCATTGAATAACAGTTTAACGAGCAACAAAATAAAAAGCCAGAAACGAAAAGAGAACACAACATATGTTGAGCATCAGCTGTGTACTAGCTCACACACGCACACTTTCCCCTTTTTCTTCTCTCATTTAGTCCTCTAAACATCCAGCAAGGTATCCATATTTATCCCTCTTTACAGATGAGGAAATGGGCTCAGTGAGGAGAAATAACTTGCCCATAATTTTATGGTAGTTTTTTAGTTAACTCAGGTTCAACAGGATTAATCTTCAGACTGTTTTAAAACAGTGCTTTAGGTAGCAGTAATCAGTTGACTGGATTTTTGATGATTACTAACAAGTGTGACCTCTTGAGGGCGCAGCAGTCTTAGGTGATAATGATTACCTACTATAGAGAGACTGTATATGTTTAAAATGGAAGCTTGGTTTTTTATTTTAAAGAACCTTATGTTTTAAACGTGGCAGCAGAACTTAGACAAGAAACTTAATTTCCAATAAGAAGAATCAGTTATTTTAGTCTCCTTTTTAAATCCTTCAGTTGTATCTGAAAAAATTTATTATCAATACTGTTAGAGCTCCTTCTAGTGGAAATGATTTTATCTGTGCTTTTTTAAAAGCAAAACTGATTGTTTTACATATTTTATATGTTTGTACATATTTGCAAATATCTTCTCTTCAAAGTTTAATAAATAAAAGCAATTTAAGTAGTTTCAGAGTTCTTTAAACAAGTAAATTTAAGTATTTAAGGAAATATGTACAATCTTCTCTTTAGTTTATACACGCATTTGATTCATGAAATTTTCTCCTTGTTTTTCTCTCTCTCTTTTATATGAATACACAGTTGGTTCTCATTATTGGTGGTAGTTGTGTTCCATGACGTTGCCGCAAATACTGAATTAGCAAATACTGAACCGTTGCTCCTAGGGAGGGTGCGTGTGTTTGTGTGTGTGTGTGTGCATGTGTCTATATGTATGTGTGTATTTATTTAACACATATAAATATATGAAAATATATATCTTACGTAGATTATAATCTTAAGTCCTTGAAACAACTCATTCTGGTAGATTCTATTTTCTTTATTTTTCAAAAGAGGAGAAGTGGCTCAGAAATATTAAATGACTTGCCTGAGGCCACCCCATTAACAGATGCCAGAGTTAGGATGCAAACCCCCTCTGTCTGGTGCCAGAGCTGGAAGATACTGCACTGCTCCCTACCCTCCCCAGCTTCCATCCTCTGGTCACCTCTGAATGAGAGTTGAAACAATAGGCCTTTTCAGCCTCAGCTGGGAAAGTATTGGGTTACAGTTTTTGCCTGCTCTGTGCTCATCCACAAATGACTGGCAAAGCTCTGCTAGTATTGATTTTGGGGTTATAAACACATTTTAGCAAGTAGGTGAATTTGCATACGGAATTTTCAAATAATGTAGTTTGGCTGTATTGATTTTGTTACTGATAAAGTGGTTGGGAGCAAGGCTTAGATTTGGACCAGATGCACCTGCTAATACACCTTTTCCTGAGCTAAACCATTCTCCCTCTGTGATCTCTGGCAGAGCTCGCAACTGTAGGCTTTCTCTGCTGATACGGGCTGCTTACACACGGAGGAGGAGGGAAAATGCACATATTCTGAGAACTCTCCAAGAACGTGTTTCTTTACAAGTGTAATGATTTTTAGGCATGTTTCCTGTACTCAAATAAGCAATCTTCCTGGAAGACACAGTTTTTGGTCAGAAGAAGGCTTTTCCATTTTTTCTTAGGCATATCCTTTCCCTAGAATAAACTTGTACTGTACCATTACTCTGCTTTTTTTCTACCTCTTCAGATAACATACTCTATAGGATTTAAATTTCCTTAAAGATAATTTATAAGTTATACAAAGAGAATAAAGTAAGCTATTAATAAAAGCCTTTCTCCAAGCTGGGCAAGTTCAGAAAGGAAATGATTAATTGAGGCCAGTGTTTTTCCATTGTTTCTGACTATAACACACAATAAAAAACACATACTTTTCATTGTGATTTATTGCTCCTATACAGCCACAGATGTAGTACATAAGTGTACACACGTGTGTACATGTATATACCCGAGTATATAGGGGTGTGTGTTTGTGGTGTGTAAGATAGTAAAGAAAACTGATTTAGGCCACTAGGACACCAAATTGCAAATGGTGTTTTCATGGCTATAAGAAGTATTTAAAAAGTGTAAATCATTCCAAAATTGTATAAATCATTTCCAGGTTGTAAACTAACGATTCTTTTGATTAGGTCTACATCACAACTGTGTACATGTCATTTTATATTACATTTTAGTTTCTGGTGTACTTAATGCTGATTTTTATTTCTCCCACCCTTCACAGTGACAAAAATGCAGATATTAATGAAGAACAACTGACTGCTTGTCTTCTGAGAAAACTAGGTGAGATGTATTGTTCATACGTTTTCTAAATTTTAAAAAGCAAGGCAGCAGCAAATAAACTGATGTGTCTTTGAGGTCTTTTGTACATAATGCTGTTCTTTAAAATAGTGTAGAGAATATTCTCCTCAACGAATGAACGTCCTTTTAAGATAGGGATGTAGTATCTGCCGCCGTCCCCCACCCCCAACTGCCAAGTAATTGGTAGTTGAGCAGTGGAGAGAATTTTTGACTTAACTGTGAGCAAAGTCAGTGGTAGAACTAAGACTTTTAACCCTTGAACTCTGTTCTTTCCAGTCAGGTATGTTACCTTGGAGTGTTGGTGTAGGTGTGCCATTTTAGCTTGGTTCGTTACTGAACATGGGATGCCTGGCTCTATGGGGTTATAGCTGATAGAATCCTAAATGTACTGAGTGTACAGGATTTCAGAGAATTAGCTTGACCTTCTGTCTCCAGATAGTGCTGTATCATAGGGGAATATTAGGTCCTCTATTTTTCATAACAGTTGTTTTATTAATACTTCCATCTTTGATTTAGTCTTTTCAGTCAGATAGTTTTGTTAATAGATGAAATAAATTGCTATTTAAACTTTAAATGGGTGAAAAATTGTGCTAACGTATATATTTAATAAATTGTTTTCCAGATGGCAAGATTGTTTTACCAGGCAACTTTCTGTATTGTACATTCTATGGACGGCCATGCAAGTTGCAAGTGTTGCGAGTGAAAGGAGCAGATGGTGCGATGTTGAGAAGGGCTCAGAATGACTCTGACACTGTTGCCAGGGGAACAGCCTCCAAGCCATCCAGCGTGGAAACTAGTACCCTGGATATATCCTTACAACTAAGCCAGTTAGGTCTGGAAGTGCCCCCAAACCCAACATCAAGCAGTACTCCTTACAAGCCAGGAGATGGCAGAATGATAAATAAAGCTGGTGGCGTTTCGTCAGGTGTTACACAGAGTCCTGGGAATGGCAGTGGGCTTGGACTAGAGGCAGTCACAGGTCTTAAACGTCGTTCTCAGTCCGCCAGAGAAGGAAATGAGCAACCTGTCGATGAAGAGAGATTGCTAAAGTCACCCAGCGCGGGAGTACAGTGCAGCACCGATACCTTTTATTTTATTTCTTCGACAACAAGAGTCAACTTTACAAAGATTCGTACAAATTCAAAAGGTCAAGACAACCAATTAAAAGTAACTTATGACATGATTGGTGGCTTAAATAGTCAGCTGAAAGAAATTAGAGAAATAATTGAATTACCTCTCAAACAGCCTGAGCTTTTCAAGAGTTATGGTATGATTTCTTCAGTGTATTACACCCAGAAATGTTAAATTCAAACTAAAAAGCAGTTGGCTCATTTCACTTATCTAATAATTGTTCACCCTCTTTTCCTGTTTTCCTTTCCTGAGTGGGAGGTGTGGTAGGAGATGCCAGTTAAGTCGGCCTTTTTCTATGCTTGGTCTCTTCAGGTTGTAATGTGAGTTAGTCGTAGCCTTGTCTCTCTTAACTTCACACTTCCACAGTTGTTTGTATTGGATCTAGAGTAAGTATCTTGTCATGCTAGATTAGCTGTAATGACTAAAAAAATAAATCAAACATTTAAGTAGTTTGTATAAAACTTCTTTGTTAGGAAATGTAGCTGGGTGCAGATCTCTTGCATTGAAACAAGTAGTTAAGGGAGTGACTTGGCTTTTAGAAAACTCAGGGCTTCTTCTGCATTGTTAACTGCCCAGATCCTCTATATATATTTGGTGCAAACCGTGTCTTTCTCTGCTTTTTGCTTTTTCTTTTTTCATGAATATATATATATTTATATCTATCTATCTATCTATATATAAAATGAATACTTGGATTCACATATAAAATGAACCCTGGTAAGGCTTATATTCTCTGAGATGGCTAGTTGGATAAAAATTGGGGTTGGTGGCTTATTTTGGATGCCCTTCTTGTTGTTCGGGCTTTGTTTTTTGATCATTGAACTGTGCTGTGTGGGATGGGGCATGTCAATAGTATGGGTGTTAAACCAGTTTTTTACTAACCAGCCTGGCCTGGTTGGGTCTACAGAGAGAGAAAAAGTCATTGCTTGAGATCAGCGTTTGGGCTAGTTAGTACATTTTTCTATGGGGAAAGGGAAGTTCTGACTCTTACTTTAGTTTTTGTGCAAGGTAAATTTATTTTATAACTCGTGTTTGAAGTCATATGACAACACTTACAAGCAACCTAGTAATGCTGCATCCAGTGTTCTCTGCTTTTTCTTCTAGGAATTCCTCCCCCTAGAGGAGTGTTGCTCTATGGCCCTCCAGGTACTGGAAAGACATTGATCGCCAGGGCTGTTGCTAATGAAGTTGGTGCCTATGTTTCTGTAATTAATGGCCCTGAAATTATTAGCAAGTAAGTGCATAATTTAATAGACTAAACAATATTATTAGATATACTTCTTAAATGTGGTTTTTAAAAAATGGCTCAGTATTCTGTCTTGTTATTTCACACATTGAAATATTTTAAATTTGCTTTTTTTAATGTGTATAAACATTAAGTTTGGAAAATAATTTTTGAAAGTAGTATTAAGTATTGTGGAAACATTTGAAAAGTCAGGTGAGCTTTTATAGACAGAGCTTTAAAAATGGTAAGAGTTGGTCCTTAAATGTATTTTATTTGTTACAGATTCTATGGGGAGACTGAAGCAAGGTTACGTCAGATATTTGCTGAAGCCACTCTGCGGTATTCTTTATTTTTGGATGTTTGAAATTAGTAGTCAAGGCTGTATTAATGAAAGTAGAGATAGTAGGGCTTTATACAAAGCATGAAAGAATAGAACAAAAATAATACTGATAGCACTGGAAGTAGATTGTAAGTTTAATGAGGTTCTATCTAATCTAGTTCTATCTAATATTGTTTTGGAAATAACTTATTTAATAAATAAGTTATTAAATTACATAATGTAGCAAAAGGTACAAACTTCCAGTTATAAAATAAATAAATCTTGGGGATGTTATCTACAGCATGGTGACTGTAGTTAATAGTACTGTATTGCACATTTGAAAGTTGCAAAGAGCGTAGATTTTAACAGTTCTCATTATAAGTAAAAAAAATTTATAACTGTACGGAGACAACGTGAATTAGACTTATTGTAATCATTTCACGATACATATATACAAGTATACAAATGTTGAATCATTATGTTGTGTAACTGAAAGTAGTGTTATATGTCAATATCTCAATTTTAAAAATTACATAAGGTAAAAGAATTAAGACAGTGCTGTCCGATAAGTCATGTGAATTTGCTTGAGCATATAAATTTATGATTTTCTTTCTTTTGGGTACATCTAATCTCAATAGACTATTATAGTTGCCCTTTAGGCTTAAAACTTTGTTTTATTACAGTTTGCTTCAAAGTGACAAATCTTTTGCTTTAAAAATGATTCTTACTAATTATTTCTCAGTTTAGGCTACCACTGTTACATTGCAAGGAGTATTAACGAATGGTCTGTAACTTGGTCTAATGTAGTTGTATTCATAATATGGCTATGTCTCTTCCATTGTTTTGGTATGTAACCTACCATAATTACTGCTCTCTTATCAAAACTTCCATTTTTAAAGTTTTTTTCCCCCAGTAGATAAAATAAGTAGTCTTTACTGCAAATACTGAAGATTTGAGAACCAGTGGTATACCTTATTGTTTAGTATGTTTTTGTTGTCACTATTAATTTGTTCCTGGAAGTTGAGACTTCCTCTTATGAGAGAATTCACATCTTTGTATGGGAGAATTGGTCATCTTGAAAGTTGTTTTTTTAGTAGATTTTTTAAAAAGAGCATTTCTACTTTCTATCCCTTGGAGCTTTAAACTATCTCCAAGGAATAGCATCACTGGCCTCAGCTTCTGAATTGATCCAGGCGTAGCAATTTAGTGGGCATTAGTGGGCAAGTTCTGTCTGGGCATAGACTGTCATCTCATGAGTAATACATGTTCTCAGTACTCTGCTTTTTACTGAGGGCAGATCTACTAGAATGTGATATTGGTGAGTTAATAGTTTAGGCTAGAATTAATCTCAGTTTTTTCAGCTTAACATCCTGTTGCTTTTGTCTTTAATATTATTAATTAAATCCTAAATTTGATGCATTGCATTTCAGTCAAAAAATTAAAACAATTTCAATTTTTAAACTGCAGTGCAACATATCATTTAAAAATTAAATGTATATTAGAGAATTCATTTTACTTGTTTATTTTTAGGCACCCATCAATTATTTTTATTGATGAGCTGGATGCACTTTGCCCTAAAAGAGAAGGGGCTCAGAATGAAGTGGAAAAAAGAGTTGTAGCTTCACTCTTAACACTGATGGATGGTATTGGTTCAGTAAGTACAGCACCAGTATTGATTTCTTTAGGAGGGGCTATTTTCTTAATAATATGCATGTAGTGGCAAAAACTGTCAAATATGTCTGAGTTTTTTGTATACTCTAGGGTAAGGAAGAAATATTAGCTGTAAAAACTAGAGGAAAGACCCATAAAATAATTTTCTTCATGATTTCTTAGTAACATCTAGGACAGTACAACCTGGCATATTTTTCTAGCATAAAAAATTACATACAATGATAGATTTATAATAAATGGTATTAACCTAAAAACCTGAAGCCCAAGTCAGTAAGGAAAATTTAGCAATTAAATTTAAGGGGAATTTACTAAGAAATTTCATGAGTAAGTCTTATTACTCTTGTAAAAATTGATTCTTTGGGGGCTCTAAGTTGCGCAAGTGAAAGGACAGAAAGTGAGAATAATGGGAAATGTGTTTGTACAACATTTAAAAAGAACTTACTCATGTTACCAGATTCTTTGATAGTGCATACAGTCTTATATTCATAAAAACTTTGTGCTGATTATGAAAGGGAGATCCGTAGGACTAATAGAGAAGAGGAATGAAGAAAAATTCTCTCAGACTCCTATTAGGCATTTATCAGAAGAATACATTTCTTATACAAGATTGTAAATAACTCATATTTTTAGAATCATAATATGTCAGAACCCAAAGAAATTTTAGAAATCATGGAGTCCCCAGTCTTTTGCACATTGAAAAACTGGGCACTTCGAACTTTTTGGTTTTACTGACTGTTGGTAGAAACTGAACATGTGAAAATAACGGGAACCTTTGGTATTGTTTCTATTATTTGCTAACCTGTGTCACAATTTTAAGAGTAACATAAGAGAAGGGTTGTAACCTGCGGGAGGCTGGATGACCATCTGGTTCTCAGTCTTAGGGCACTACCTAGGTGTGATCATAATGTCCCAGGTTCAGTCCTGAACTTACAAAGCTGGAGGATTCAGTGTTGTTAGTATGTTGGAGATAGTGGAGCTCTGAGGATAGATCCATAATAACAACACTCAAAAGAGACTGATACATAAACTGGGACACCAGTTCGTCCATTTATGATAAGAAGTATAATTATTATCAACTATACTTCAATGAAAAGTTTTTTTAAAAAGAAAAGTATAATTATTAAGCTGACCAAATACTTTGTTTATGAACGGCTCTCTTTTCATCCTGAAGAAAAATATATGTGGAGGGCTGTATTACAATTAGAATGGATTTTGGTGAGGAGGAGATCAGGAGGCTCTGTGTTGGAGGATCTTAATTACTATGTCATTGCTACCTCTTTCTCTGCCACTGGGATAGACCTGCTGTGAACTGATGTTCTTGCCTTTGGGCAGGACTGGGAGCATGTGACACTGATGTTTTAGCCTGAAAATGTTTAAGGGCCTGTATTTTTGTCTTTTAAACTCATAATTCATAGATTCACTGTAATCCATGCACTTTCTGTTGGCACATCCAGTATAGTTGATTAGGTTTGAGTTTTCTTACTTCAAATCACATTCCAGTTAAGCTTGTCTCTGTGAGATTACACTTGGGTCATCTGAGTAGAATGTTGGATAATTTCTACAGGTGGCTCATTGTGAACATAGTTCTTTATAATTTGTTGTTCCAAATTTTTTTCTCAGAGTAAAAATCCGTATGTATTCAAGGGTATCTGATACTTGGGTGTTGGTTATATTGTTGTGTGTATTTTCAGGAATTTGAATATTTATTAAAAAAAGTAGAAACAGTGCGAATGTGAGGAAGATTTCTTAGACAACTGCGTAATAGAGCTTTGTTCTGTTTGAAACGTGTGGGTCATAATCTTTGCTTTCAAGTAGGGAAAAGGACAACTTAAAACAATTAAACAAATTAAAACTATGTGGTATAGGGTATATATGTTGTTATTCATGAGAATTGTGTAGTTAAGATGCTAGAGGTGGGAGAGACATCACTTACAGTAGATAGAGAGTTAAGTATTGGAAAACTTTCTAGGTAAGGGAGCATTTAGACTGAGCTTTGGGAAATGTGGGATGAATGACAAAATTTGAGAAATAAGGGGTAGGACTTAGCAGCCTGGACAGTTAGATCTATCCTTGTCTATGTAGCGAGTGCATTTTTTAAAAAATTTTTTTACTTTTAGAAGAATATGTAATAGATTTTAATTTTGTTTTGTTAGGAAGGAAGTGAAGGACAGGTGTTGGTTCTCGGGGCCACAAATCGCCCCCATGCTTTGGATGCTGCACTCCGAAGACCTGGACGGTTTGATAAAGAAATTGAGATTGGAGTTCCGAATGCGCAAGACCGGCTAGATATCCTCCAGAAACTGCTTCGAAGGGTGCCCCATTTGCTCACTGAAGCTGAACTGCTACAGCTGGCAAATAATGCTCATGGATACGTTGGAGCAGACTTGAAAGCCTTGTGTAATGAAGCAGGTGAGAGTGATTTGCTGTAGTGAATCTGTACTGATGGATTAATAACTGGTTTATTTACAAACTGATAATTTATATCTCACTTATTTCCTAATGGAAATAGCTAATTTTTTTCTAATCATAAAATATATGTTTTATGAAAAAAATCTGGATAATTCAGAAAACTATAAAAATGAAATAAGAATCACTCTTAGTCCCTCTTTCTACAAATAAAAATATACACATAAAAAATATACCCATAAAAAAGGATGTACTTGGCATATACAAGCAGTAAATAAATATTAACTGCTGTTAATATGACTTAATAATTTCAAATTTTCAGGTATTTAACTGATCTTCTGTTTCCCCTAATCTAGCAATGAATCAGATTTTGAGAAGGTAATTTTTAAAAAGATTAGTCTTAAAATTAAAGTGTCCAGTAGGGAAAATATGTAGTTTTGTGTATACTGTCTTAAATACTAGTGTATGTTGTGTTATGCGGTGGTGTTCTCTAACTTTATATAGCAGAATAAAGCTTAAGAACAGTGTGCTAGAGTTTTTGCAAAAGATTTTTCTAAAGAGCCAGGGGTGTATAGTAGAAAATGGATTTTGAGTAGAAAATACCTTTAAAATCAGGCTTGTGGTCTTGGGCAAGTTCTTTGCCTTATCTGAGCCTTAGTTTTTTCCATTTGTAAATTGAGGGGGTTGTGGTAGATGATACCTAAGTGCCTTTGTACATATGACATTCCTCGGATATAAGGGAGAAGAAGAAAGAAATGGAAACAAAGAAGGGAAGAAAGGGAGGGAGGGAGGGAGGAAGGATGGGAAGGATAGGAAGAACTAGAGCATAACAAGGAAGTGCCCAAGTTAGGCCCTAACCCTGGCCGGGCCTCATTAGCTACTTCCATACACCTGGCCTTCCTACTCTTCATTGTCTTCTCTTTTGTGCCTGTTTACCTGAATGATTTAAACTTAGGTGGTAGTCAGGGCTTTCTCCCACAATGTTCTTAGAAATAATGCTACAAAGCAGACTAATGCTGATTGTGAAGTTAACTGCATTTTCTCATTGAAACAGTCTCACTAAGGACTTGATTAACTTATACATTTGGTTAACAGTGTGACTCAGAAGGAAATATAAAACAACTCAAACTCTATAAGCATTAAAAATAGTAGAATTTTGCTCCAAATGCTATAGAATGGGCATATCTCACTTATTGAATATACAAGGGCACCCCTAATGTGTGCATTGAGCATAGGAAGAAAAAACTCAGCTATATAGTAAATTTGAACTACGTATTCTCCTAGTTTGAGATAAAAAGAATTGAACATTTAATGTTGCCTTCTAACTAAATTCAAATTTAGAGGAGTTATTAGGGGAAAAGTTGAATGGCTCTTAGTCTTTTAAAATGACTGCCTAGGGAAGTTTGAACTGCTGTACCCCCCCCCTTTTTTTTTAACAGAGTAAGTGTCCTTGGACAAGTAGAAGCAGTCACAATTATTACATTGACCTTAGAATTACACACAAAGTTAGAATCATATTTTTTACAAAAAGAGTCATGGTAAAATTTTAATATTTAGAGGCAATATGCTCAGTAAGTATTTGAGAAATATATGTGAAAACTGAGAGACATAATGAGACGTAATTACCACTCCACTCCTCTTGGTAGAGTAATAAAAATATTTATTCACTTCAGAGTTGAGTTTAGTTTTGTCTCTAAACCCCTGTTGAGCTTCATCTCCTCCTGTCCTTTCTTGCCTTTAGAAATTCCTGCTGTGCTAAAGAAACAACTCTGAGTGGTTATTGCTACCTTTATAGGTAGCAATAGTCAAGGTAGTGTTCTGTGGTTCCTTAAATAACTGCTGCTATTTTTTTGAACATTTCCAGTCAATTTTTGGCTTCCCACTGACAAGATTTCTCAGCTATGGTTCTGATTGTGGACTTTAAATACAACTTGCTTAAAACCAGTGCTTTTTAGGAGGCATTTTCATTGTTCACCAGTTGTGCTGTGTTTAAGTGGACAGCTTGAGAATTCCCACTGGCTTATCTGGGAAGTAAGAAACCTTGACTTGCAAATTTGTGAGGAAAGTGAGAGCCTCCAGCTCCAAGAGATGTATTCCTGAGTACACAAGTTAATTCTGTCTCTTACTTATTCTTTTCTGCAGAATTCAGATTCATTTCACATGTACTCAGTTCCAGACAGATCACTTGGAGTTCAGGTTCTCAGACTTTATCGTGCATCAGAATCACCTGGAGAACTTAGTAAACTATAGATGGCTGGCTGTGCCCTATTCCCAGAGCTTCTGATTCAGTAGGTCTGGGCTGGTACCTTTGAATTCCTGACATGTTCCCAGCTGATGCTGATGCTGCTGGTGTGGGGACCACACTTTGAGAGCCACTGACATGGGTCACTGGTTCTTTTTTTATTTTAAAGGTAGGAACCCCTGTTTTTGTTTTTTAATTTTTTAAATATTTATTTTTGGCTGTGTTGGGTCTAAGTTGAATCACACGGGATCTTCCTTGCTGCGCACGGGCTCCAGAGCACCTGGGCTCTCTAGTTGAGGTGTGTGGGCTCAGTAGTTGAGGCACGCGGGCTTAGTTGCCCTGCCCATGTGGGATCTTAGTTCCTCGACCAGGGTTCCAACCTGCGTCCCCTGCAACAGAAGGCGGATTCTTAACCACTGGACCACCAGGGAATTCCCAGGTCATTGGTTCTTAAAACCTCATCATGCCTCAGGTTCACCTGGGAAGCCATGCACGCTCCCAGACAGAGACACACACACACACACACACACACACACACACACACACACACACACACACACACACACACACACACACACACCCTCTCTCTCTCTCTCTCTCTCTCTCTCTCTCTCACTTTCCATACTTAATTGAATAAAGAAGGTGGGGAACTGGAATCAATATTTATAATGTTTTCCAAGTGATTTGAAGTAGCCAGTCTTGTACTTCCCTGTGAACAGGAAATGTATCATTAATTTAGGCCAGTGGTTCTCCTGTGTTAAATAAACCTGTATAAGAATCACTTGTAGAGCTTGTTAAAACACAATTCTGGGCTGCATGCTACTGGTTTAGTAGGTCCAGCTGGGGTACAAGAATTTGCATTTCTATCAAGTTACAGGTGATAATCCGTGCTGGTGGTCCAAGACTACACTTTGAGAACCACCGATCTAGGCCAACCCACTCTCCGATTTTTGCAGATCCTCTGTAACTGATTTAAATAACTGCATTAAGTTTAGGTAGTGTAATTCTGACTCTCTCACTGATAGTGTTGAGTTTCTTCCTAGAGTTTTTATGTGATAGTAATATACTATTCTAAACTACTGTTATCATTTTAGTCTCTGACTGTAGGAGAAAATGAGTGTCCAAGTTTGTCTTGCAGGTATATGTAATGGTTGTGAATAAAACTTTAAAATGAAAAGTAATTCTGAAAGATAGAAAGCCACAATTAAGGAAATAGTTAAGGATTAACAATTAAGAATACAAGTAAGAATGTAGACATGTGTTTTTCTTAGAACATTTGCTTGCTTATGATTTGTGGACATGTATGTTCTTTGAGCTTTTTGTGTGTTGGCTGTCTGGTGGTTTTCCTTTTTCCTGGACTGCCTTCTAGTTGGGGAAGCTCTGCCATTTTTAATTAAAAAATGGTGCACAGGTGTGTTGTAATTACATACATTGAAGTGATTCAGAATTTCATAAAACCTAAGTGAACTATGTTACTGATTGTTTTGTTAATCTTAAGGTTATTGTTTGTGGGTTATTAATACAAAAGATCAAAATCCTTGTAGTATATATGTTTCTGCATGCTTTTCCAGAGGACTGAAGGTTTGCAATCTATTCCAGAGTTTGTAAGGGTGATGCTGTGTCTTTTGCAGTGTGATTACTCTCAACCTTTCTAATCTTTTATTCTAGTGTTACTGAATATTTTCCATATTTTTAAACTTTGTCTCCATAACAAATAAGAAAATTGGAAATACTACTGTAGCATTGCTTTCAACAATTGGATCTCTTATTATCTGAGCAGATATAATGTTTAATGTTGAGGGTTGGGTGTGAAACTGATTTTCAAATGTTATGTTTTCTTTATAATTAATTTTTGAGCTAGAGTGTGGTTTGATAAGTCGTGACTTGTCCAAAAGCCTAATGTTTTGTAGCTCACCTTTTTAAGCAAAGAGCAGCTGCATTTTGAAATGTTTTATCTCAAGAAGACAAGCTGTTTATAAGCTCAACTCTGACACATCCTGACATTTAATGTCTATGTTTTTATCCTTCCTGGGATTAGGCTGCCTTTCTAATTAATTAGTTGCATAGCCTTTTATTAATTCCCTCAAAATTTATAATGTTTTAAATTAACAACATAGATAAGCATACCACACTTTTTTAGAAAACATGAAATGTTAATTATGCAGTGGAGACATGAATTATATAAACTCTGCTGAATGTTAGAAGATGCTTAGCAACAGTGTTTTCCAAATGCAGGGATTTATTATAAACTTATCCTTCTAAGGCTGCCTTTGCCATTTCAGGATAGTGAATATAAATAGAGCTTGATTTCTTCAAGAAGTGGAGTTGGTCATTTTGTTAACAGTGGAAGGAAGCATTTGCTTCACATCTCTAAGAATTTATCTTTAGCATCCTTGTTGATTACACATCATTTCAACATGTTCATACCAAATGCTTGGGCCTTGATAAGATATCATCACAGAACAGGAAGAATTAAAACTCTTATTTAAACAATGATTTTGTCATTATTACACTTACGTAGGTCTAGTAAAAATACTGAATCTGATTACTATAACATAACTTCTTGTGAAATGGAAAATTTTATCTGTCTTGTAGCAGGGTTCTGAGATATTTATAGCTGTTAGCCCTCCCTCCTACCCTTCACTGGCTTATTTGAACAGGAATTTATGGAGGATCTCCTATGTACAGTCCAGTTCTTAAGAAAGGTCCTTTTTCTAACATTTTCCACCATTTTTGAATCCTGCCAATGTTATTTTCTAAGTTAGAATTAAAATGTTGATTCTGTAAAAATTCAATATTTTAAAATAAGGTCCAGGGAAATAGTGGGGTTTTGTGGAAAGCTTACGGTGAGCTCTAGTTGCAAATGCTAGCACTACTGCTTATCAGCTGAGAGTCACTGGGCAAGCCATTTAACCTCTTGAACTCTTTCCTCACCTGCTAAATAGGGATAACTTTTTTTTTTTTGGATAACATTTTTAAAAGAGTTCTTATGAGGTTTAGAAGTATAGCCTGACAGCAGTGTTCATGGTTTATACATGCCCTTGGTAAGTGTCACTTTCTCTCTTTAAAAAAAAAAATTTCATATTTTATGTGTATTTATGCACTTCTCTGGTAGATGCTTATTTGAATTTTGACAGTATTCCTGATTTTAGAAAGTATTTGGTTACTCTAGTACAAGTGATATCAGGGAAGTCTAGCAGAATCCTTTACCTTGCTAGAGTAGTGACTTTTACTGAATCTGGATCGGTAAAAGTCTTGCCCATCAATAGAAATATGCAGACTAGAGATAGATGTGGCTTATTTTGGGGTTGCCTCCCTGACAGATTTTCTTGCTGAATGTGAGAGCTCTCCTGTCATACATAGTCAGAGTTACAGTCTCTTCCCTCCCCTACCCACGTCGTCCCACATGTGAGTCCACTGTAGCCCTGCAGTAGAACAACAAAATTAAATTGATGTATGTATCACGATTATCACTCTAATTAATGCATTTTATAAGGGATCATATCTTTGTTTGTTATTGTAGGTGGATAAATAAGAAGTAATTATGCAATATAATATCTCATAAAGCAATGAATTTCCCCCTCTGTTTTGTAATTCTGAAATATAGTGATAGTTATATTTGTGATGTTAGGATTTTTCCTACTGCATAAACATTATGGATATTATATGAGAAGTAGAATTTTTTTTGGTCAGTGAATTGGGTATCTTAATATTAGTTCTGCTGTTCATTTGAAATGACTGGAGCTGAATGGTTTGTTTCAGAAAAACAAGTGGTAGTTTTGATTCTGTTTAAGCTCTAAGTGATATATCCTATTTACTTCACTAGTGGAAAATTTTCTGAGTTGCCTTGCCAAGGCTATAAAAGTAGAAAACCTAAGGAGAGGTTTTCTTTCTAATTAAAAAAAAAAAAAAGTCAGTCTTTCTAAAAGAAAGTTACTTCTAAGAGTTATTCTTGATTCCTTTTTTTGTTACTCTTTATCAAATCCTGTCAGCTCTATTTTCAAAATTTATTCAGAGTTTCAGCTTTAAAAAAAAATTTTAACTATTTTTCATTGCTCTTGTCTGGACTGTTGCCATGTCTTCTTCCTGCCCACTCTGTCCTCCACCTTCTACCCCTCTTTATTGTTTACATTGTCTAAGCTGCAGGATTTTGAATTGCAGGTTTTGGAGATGAGAGTCTTGGTTAGATCTATGTTTTAGTGAGTTGTCACCAGTTAGATTATGACTGAAGCCATTGAAATGAATGAAGTCACTTAGAGAGAATGAACAGAGTTCATTTGTTCGTTCATTTATTGAGCCAAGCACTGCACTTGGTGCTGGGGCTACCTCAGTGAGTGAGAGAGACTTGGACTTTTTCCTCTTAGAGCTCAAGATGCACAGAGAAGTGCAGCAGTGTAACAGGTAACATTATATGTTGTGTTGTATTTGTGAAGGATCAGGGAGGTTTTAGCCTGCTACTGAGGAAAGAAAGGATCCTGGGGAATACCACCATTCAAAGGTTGAATTGTTAGGAAAAATCTGGTATAGGAGACTGAGGAGTGGCTAGAGAGGTGGGAAGAGAACCCCAAAAAAGTGGTGACTCAAATGAGGGAAGATTCAGGGTGGAAGTAATTAGAAATAATATTTTATTAGTTACCACTAATTGAGTACTTACAATGTGTCATCCATTGTTTGAAGTGCCTTCACACGTGTTAATGATTTCTTACAGCGTTCCTTATATGGTTATCTTCATTTTATAGGTCATGAAACTTAGGTAAGAGCGGTTTTGGAACTTCACCAAGATCACACAGGAAATAAATAGTGGGGCCAGGATCAACAGTATAGAGACCACAGTGACATCAAATGCTTAGTACTTGGGTGGTCACGAGGACCTTGGAAGAGAGTAGTTCTAGTAGATTACAATAAATTGAGGGGTGATTAAAAGTTGAAGGAACAAAGATAGTGACTGTGAATTATTTTTTCAGGTTTAATGGTGTGTTATTTAGAGTTTTTGTACCTTCCAGAAAAAGGGACAAATATAGTTGGCCTGCCATCCCCCCACCCAAGCCCCAAGTCAAAATCATATCAGACTATATTCCTTCATTATTTTCCTGGTTCCTCTCCTCTTACCTGGACCTTGCTCTAGTCCACCAAGCCATAGATCTTCAACCTCTGTTGGCATAAGAATTGTGCTGTAAGCAAACTATCCTTTTTGTTCCTAACTCTGCATTTTAATAGGGTTGGTAAGCCAGGTAATAAATAATTTGATGTTAAAAATTTGAAACTATAAGCTGGTATTTTTAGGAAAGTTTGTTAAAACCTGGGACTGATGAAGTGAATTAATTCTGTCATTTTAGAACTAGAAGACCCTATCAGAAATCATTTATTCCCTTATTTCACAGATGAGTACCGACTGTGTGATCCATCCAAGCTCAAGCAGTTAGTGAAGTCTTGGCCCAAGATTCAGGTCTTGAGACCAGGGTGCTTTCCATAGTGCTATTACTTTTAAAAGCAATTTTTAAAAGTGATAGGGGATTCGTAATAGACCTGGCTTCTGCAGTCAGTCTAAGTTATACCAATCATTTGTAATATAAATAACGCAAGAACCACAATACCCTCTTTGAGAGTATTCTGTTTAATTTCTTTTCTATGAATAAGGAGTGAGAAATGGAACTCTCCCAGTGATATATCAAGTAATACTTATCACCTTGTCTATACTTAATACTGAGTTGAGGGAGAGTAAAGACTCCAGATAAAACATTTCTGGAATTCTGATATTTTGAGGAAAGTATATTTTAAAAAGAGAGACTTAGAGTTTTATAGTTGTTTTCAGTCTTCATTTGCCTGAATATACTCTTCAGAAATTTTATGCCTAACTTTTACAATTCAGATCTGAGATCCAGATGCCCATGTTTCATGTTACTTCTTTATATAATTGTCTGTAGGGTAGATAATAATTCTAAAAAACATTATTACTCCTGTGATGAATTTTAGTTTCTAAGGAAGGAACTTAATTGCATGCTCAAAAAATAACATCATTATTTAGCAAGCATTAAGTATAAAATTGTAGGATGCCATATGCGTGGAGCAAGATGTTTGTTGATTGAATATGGAGCAGATGGTCTTGAAGAGCATGAATTTAGAGTAATTGCTCTTGTCTAGAAGTGATTATATCTGGATAGGGATGTGGGGCTTGAGGAGAACATGTCATATACCGGAAAGAATGTGGTGGCATTAGGCTTGCCTGGGGCATTTTGCCTTTTGTTCTCTTCGTTGCAACTTGTTTCCCATCTCAAAACTTTTGAGATCATTAGAACATAAAATGATGAAAGCAAAATGACACATTTAATTAGCTACACCTGTTTTTTTGTTTCAAAGCTGTGTTTCTTAACATAGTTGTATTGCTTCTGTTTTTGTTTACATTTTTAAAGTTAAACTTAGTAATGAAAGGAAATGTTATAGATTGCTTGCCCTAAGCTATATTCCTTGATGATGTACATGTGTCCATTTGCTCCTCTAGTTAATTGTTTACTTCTGGTTTATAAAAATATGTGTATTTTCAAAAATTTAATTTCTTGCCATAGATTCTAGTATGGCCTCCTGAGGAATGGTTATGTCCAATAATTTAAGCTTAGCATTATAGAATTTTCTGCACACGGCTTCATTCCCAATGGGCTGGAAACAACCTGGGGTTGTGTTTTGTTTTGGAGTTGTTTGGCCAGGGCCTTTTGAACAGTAGTGTCCCAATGAAGTACTAGATATTATTTATGTAAGAATGAGCTTTTATTTTTTTAACAATAATATCCTTTCAGAAATTTCTAACTACTTTGTAACTGCATGACTTAACCTGGTGACAAAAGCAGTTATTAAAAAGACTACCTTGGGCTTCCATGGTGGCGCAGTGGTTGAGAGTCCGCCTGCCGATGCAGGGGACATGGGTTCGTGCCCCGGTCCGGGAAGATCCCACATGCCGCGGAGCGGTTGGGCCCGTGAGCCATGGCCGCTGGGCCTGTGCGTCCGGAGTCTGTGCTCCGCAACAGGAGAGGCCACAGCAGTGAGAGGCCCGCATACCGCAAAAAAAAAAAAAAAAAAAAAAAAGACTACACTACCTTTTCCAAAAAAATAAAAATAAAAAAAATAAAGCTGAAAATAATTTAGAGAAAATACTGATATATTTTAATCTTTCCATTTAATAAATGACATAACTGATGGCCAGAGGAGCTAAGTTTTATATGTCAAGTGACATCTGAGCTAGTGGCAGATCTCGGACCATGGAGGGTTGTTTGCATTAATATGATAGCTCCAAGGATCTTTAACTTTATAAGCTCTGATATACATTTAATTCATATAAATTCTGTTTCAACTTATGTTATTTTCAAGAATAGCATTTGTATAAAATACAGTACCTCTGTACAGCATCTAGAATCATAGAACCTCATATTGAGAAAGAATCTGAAGGGCTCTGGCAGGAATTTCCAGTATCCTTGTTATGTTTTTACAGTTTTTGCAAATCTGTAATCTTCCTTATTCTCTTTTTTCCTTTCTGACAGTCTGCCATACTTCATCTTCTCACATATCTACAAACAAATGAATAGAGGTGTATGTAGGTTTATTTAAAACATGTTCTTTCATATTTCTAAGAGTGGACTCTTTAAGGTCAGAGATTTTGTCTTTTACTGTTCTTCAAGGATGCATAATCTCTGAAGTGTTTCGCTCATTCTTGTCCCTAGGCCTTTATATATGCTGTTCCCTCTGCCTTGAATACTCCGCTGCCTCTTTGGCCTCAATTCCCATATTAGCAGTTTAGCATCAACTCATTTTTCAGGTCTAACTAATTTAGCTTGTATACACGTTTTAGTCTCTCCTCATTTGTGAAATAAAGGAATATACTAAATGATTTCTGTGAGGGTTATCTAACTGTAAACTGTCACTAATCCTACTAAACTGAGTTAGATGTCCCTGACATGTGTTTTTGTGCCACTTTGTTCTTTCCATGTCATAACACTTGGCACAGTATATAATAATAACTTGTTATCATATGTCTTCTCTATTAGACTATTAGCACTATGAGAGGTTTATCTGCCTTCTTGCTCTTTTGTACTCTAGAAAAGAGCTCAGTACATTGTTGAATGAATTAACTATGTCTAGGAGTTTCTAAGTGAATATTTTGAATGAATGAATAGAACTAATATTGAAGAAGAGTACCTGTGAAAGAGTAACTTATAGTCAATGAATATCTCTTCTCAGTGGCTTTATGACATGATATTTATTTTACTATTTGCTTTGCTTTAATATGAATTGTACTGAATTGGCAAGTAAGTAACACAGGTACAGACTAGTGATTGTCTCATTGAGAACTATTCTGTAAAAAATACTTGCAGATTCATTAACATAGGGAATGCTCTTGTGTCTCCTCAAGTCCTGTTCTTTTCTCCCTTGTTTATAGTGGCTTTGTTTATAGGTTTTTTTTCCCTTTCACTTCATTTTTTATGTATTCTGTTTTTTAATAAACTTCTTTCTGAAATATAACATATATAGAAAAGTGTAAAAGCTATGAGAACCATGCATTTTCCAAAGTGAATATGCTCATGTGACCACATGAGTGTATTTATATATGTAAGCAGATATAAAGCATAATTAGTGCCCTAGAACTTCCATCAGATTCTCTCCCAGCCACTACTCTTCATCTCAGCACAAAAGGCAACCACTCTTTCTGGCTTCTAACACCATAGATTAGTTCAGCCTGTTTTGTGCTGTCTTCTTTCTCTCATGTTATGGTTTGAGAGCTTCATCATTTTATTCTGTTGTAGCATTAGTTCATTTTTATTGCTATATTTTATTGTATAAATACTGTGAGTAATGGTGCCATCAGTATTCTTGCACATATTTTTTTTGGTGCACAGATGTACACATCTCTGTTTGCTTTATCTCTAGGGGTGGAATTATCAGGTTATAGAATATGTGTGTGTGTTGTTGTTAGTAAATACTGCCAAAAGTTTTCTGTGGTGATTGCTTCAATTTCCTCTTCCACTAGTAATGTGTGAAAATTCCAGTTTCTTCTCATTCTTGCCAGAATTTGGTGGGTTTTTAACAGTATTTCATTGTGTTTTTATTTCTCTGAAGACTGAGTTGAATACTTCTTTATATATGTATTGCCCATTTAGATATCCTCCTTCGTGACATGCCTATTCAGATATCTGTTCAATTTTTCTATTGTGTTGCTTTTAAAAAAATAATTACTCTCTTTACAGTGTCTTTGAGGAATAGAAGTTTGTAACCATATGCATTTATTATAACATATAAATATAACGAACCAAGTTATCAACATTTTTCTTTATGGATAGTCATTTTTTTTATTGTGTTTAAGAAATCTATGTAAATTCCACCATTGTGAATATTTAATTTTATCTTACCTTCTTTCATTTAAAGATGCTTTATTATCTTTCCTTTTACATTACTATCTATAATTATTTCACTTTTTTCCATGTAGATAATTAGTTGTACCAGCACTAGTTAATGAAATGACCATTCTTCTTTCTCTGCAGTGTTACCTTTGTCATAAATCAAGAGTTTGGGTTTGTTCTGAATTCTCTGTTCTGTTTCATTGATCTCTTTATCCTTGTGCAAAATACTGAAATATCTCTAATCACTTAAGCCTTCTGAAAAGACTTAATTTCTGGCGGGTAAGTGCACCTTTCTTCTTCTTCCTCAAGATTGTCCTGACTATTCTTGGGCCTTTGCATTTGCTTAGAACTTTAAAAATCAGCTTGCTAGACTCCCTCCCCTCCAAGACAAAACAAAATTGGATTTAGATTGGAATTATTAAATCTCTTGATCCATTTAGGGAGAATTAGAAAGTTAATATCTACAAGTTATCTACCATGTGGTAGATCCCTTCATTTATTTTAGGTCTTTAATTTCTCTCAGAGTTTTATAGTTTTAAGTGAAGAAGTCTTGCATAATGTTCATTAGATTTATTCTAAGGTATTTAGGTTTTTTTGAATGCAGTTATAAATGGCATCTTGTAAAGTTTCACTTTGTGTTTGTTGGTATCTGGAAAAACTAAGCTCTTATGTATTGACTTTGTGTCTACCTACCTTGCTAAATTCACTTATTAATTTTAATATGGAAATTGGTTGAGTTTTTATGTATGTAGTCATGTTAAAGTTTTCTGTGTATATAATCTGCAAATAATGACAGTTTTCATTCCTTTTAACCTCTATACTTCTTTTTCTTGCCTTGTTGTAGTGGTTAGGATCTTTAACATAATATTTAATAGAAGTGATAACAGTACTTATCCTTATCTCATTCTTGATCCTAGGGAGAAAATTTTTAACCTTTTACTATTAAGAATTATATTTGCTCTTTGTTTTTTGTAGCTAATATGATAGAGTAACAAAATTTCCATTTGTTCCTAGTTTTTATAATTAATGATATTGATTTTTATGATATTCCTTTTCTGGGTCTATTGAGATAATCATATTCTCTTCTTTATTCTATTAATGTGGAATATGATGTTGATTGATTTTCAAATGTTAAGCTAACTTTACATTCTTGGAATATAGCCATCTTGTCATGACGTATAATCCTTTATTTACATATGATATTTTTGCTGATGTTTAGGACATTTGCACCTATGTTCAGGGGAGATATCAGTCTGCAGTTTTCTTGTAATGTCCTTTTAAGATTTGAGGAACAGGGTTATGCTGGCCTCATGAATCAAGTTGGGAATTATCCTGGCCTCTTTTTTTTTCTGCAAGAGTTTTTTGTAAGCTTAGTGTTACATTCATACTTAACTACTTTGTAACATTAACCAGTGAAGCCATCTACGTTTAGAATTTTCTTTGTGGGAAAGGTTTTAATTGCATAATGAATTTAATAGCTATTGGAATATTCAATTATGTACTTTGTGTATTAGTTTTGATAAGTTTTCTTCCCCCCCTAGAAATTGGTTCATTTCATCTAAATTTTTGAGTTATTTGGTATAAGGTTATTCCTGATATCCTCTTATTATCTTTTCAATGGCCTGTAGGTTCTGTAGTGTAGACCATTCAGTAGTCATTTTTGCTTCCTAATATTGGTAGTCTGCGTCTTTTCTCACATTTCCCTGATTCGTCTTGCCAGAGATTTATCTCTATTAGCCTTTTCAGAAAATAAACCTTTGGCTTTATTGATTTGTTTTTTTTTTGTTTTTTTGTTTTTTTGTTTTTTTTTTCTTGTGGTATGCAGGCCTCTCACTGTTGTGGCCTCTCCCATCGCGGAGCACAGGCTCCGGACGCGCAGGCTCAGCGGCCATGGGTCTCGGGCCCAGCCGCTCCGCGGCAATGTGGGATCTTCCCGGAACGGGGCACGAACCCGTGTCCCCTGCATCGCACAACCACTGCGCCACCAGGGAGCCCTGATTTGGTTTTTTTAATTGCGCATTTGTTTTCCATTTCATTAATTTCTGTTCCTATCTTCATTATTTCCTTCCCACTGTTTTGTTTTGTTTATTTGTTTTTGGTTTATTTTATTCTTTGTTTTATAAGATGAGCACCTCATTGACTTTCACCCTTTATTCTTCCCTAATATGTGCATTATGCCTGTCATTGTCCCTTTAAGTACAGCTTTAGTAGCATCCCACAAATTTTCATGTTATATTTTCATTATTATTCAGTTAAAAAAATTAAGTTTTCATTGGATTTTTTTTTTGACCATGAATTATTTGGAAATGTATTGGCTAATTTCCAAATATTTGTATTTTTGGTATCTTTTTGTTACTGATTTTGCTATTAAGTCTATTGTAATCAGAGAACATAAACATTATGATTTCAATCCTTGAAATTTATGGAGAGTTGCTTTGTGTCCCACCCTGTGGTCAGTTTTGGTACTCCTTCCAGGTACCCTTGAAAGCATGGATATTTTACTATTTTGGATATTTATTGTTTTGTATATATGCCAATTAAGATAGGTGAGTTAATTTTGTTTTTATAACTTCTACATATATATTTTTTTGTTTGTTTGTTTTTGTTACCGAGGGAAGTGTGTTAAAATCTGCAAGTAAGGCTGCAGATTTGTCTGTTTCTCCTTTTAGTTCTGCTTAATTTTGCTGTTTATACTTTGAGCCTTTGTTACTAGGCATGTATTAGAATTTTATGTATTCTTGGTGAATGGACCCTTTTATCATCCCGAAATGTCTAGTAATACCTCTTAAAGTCTATTTGATAGTAGATATAGATGCACTATTTTCCTTTTACATGCATGGTATCCTTTTTCTATTTTACTTTCAACCTTTCTGTATTTTTTTATTTCAGAATATGACTCTTGTAAACAGCACAAATATGGGTTTTATATTTTTCATCTATCTGATGCTGTCGATCTTTTAATTCAAGTACATGAAACGTTTATATTTAGGGTAATATCTTAAATACTTAGGTTTAATTTACCTTCTGTTTGTCCCACTTGTGTTTTTTTCATCTTTTTTACTGTCTTCTCTTGGAATAGTCAAGTATTTTTGTTACTTCCTCATCTTCTGGTTATCTTTTTAGTTATGTATTTTCCTCATCTTTTAGTATTTATCTTACATACTACAATATGTCTCCTTGGCTTACTAGAGACTAATGCAAGAAAAGTGCAAACAGTTTGGGAACACCTTGATTCTCTTTACTGCAAAAACACTATTATTAGTGTTTTATTCAATTATTATTCATTTATATTTGTCTATATATTTGGTGGTCCCTGTAACGAACCACTAAGTTTGATGCCCCACTAGGAGTTGTCACAGGACTCAGCATATAGTTGTATTCATGGCCTTGATTTATTTCAGTGAAATGATACCAAGCAGAAGCAGCCCAAGGCACATAGTGCAAAGTGTGGAAAAAAAATAGGCGCAAGCTTGCAAGAGTCCTCTCCCTGTGGAGTCACACAGGACAGTTTAAAAATCCTCCAGCAATGAAGTGTGACAACATGTATGCAATGTTGTCTACCAGAAAAGATCATTAGAGACCCAGTGCTAGGGATCTACACAATGAGCCAATTTTCCTATTATTCATTTACCAACTACTAAATAGCCTGTCCTTTCCTCATTGATTTATGATATATTATCGTAAATTTATCAGGTATTAATATTATACATGTATGGATTATCTCTGAGCTCTATTCTGTCCCAGTGTGGTCTGTCTAGTCTTATAACTTTTAAACACATTTTTAATACTAGTAATTATATCTTAATATCCAGTAAGGTAAATCTTATTTATTTGCATTACTGTTGACTTAGTTATGTATAGACCTTTATTCCACAGTATATTTTTAGGGAAGTTTATTCTAATTTAGCAAAAATATACAACTGACATTTTGATTGCGGTCACATTTACAATATAGAGATTATTTTGAATATAATCGATGTTTTTGTCATATTGTCATCCCATTCAAGAACATGGGATGTCTCCCTTGTGTTCATATTTTCCTCTTTATTAGAATTGTCTCCATAGAGGTGTTACGTTTTTGGTTAGGAAAATTCCTGTATACTTTATTATTTTTGTCATTGCTGTGAATGGTATCTTTTTTTCTTACTATATTTTAAAATTGCTTTTCTTGGTGTGGAAAAAGCTTATATTGATGAAATTTTGCAAGTTGTCTACCTTGCTTATCTCTTATAATTCTAATAGTTTTCTTTTGGTTTTTTTTTTTTTTGGCTTTTCTGGGTAAATGATTGTCATATGCAAATAATGGCAGTTTTATTTCTTTCCATCCTTTTGGCTCTTTCTCAGTCTCATTTTTTCTATTCTTAATTGCCAGGGACTCTGCAATTGAATTATCCAGTAGTAGTGATAGTGGCGTCCTTGTCTTGTTGACAGTTTTGAAGAGACTGCATATAAAGTTTTTTTTATCAAGTGTAATATTTGCTAAAGATTTCTGGAATGTAATCTTAAATACACTTTGCTAAGAGTATTTTTAGTTATTTTTATCATTATAAATGGATGTTGAATCTTATCAAATATTTTTTCTGCATTAGTAAAAATAATTATATAATCTCAATAATGTGGTGAGTTAGGTTTTTTGATGAACTAGCCTTTCATTTCTGAGATAAACTCTATTTGTGAAATATAATTTTTAATGCACTGTTAGATTTAGTCAGGTAATATTTTATTTAGAACTTTTGTCCCATGTCTATAAGTGAAAGGCATTTTTTTTTCTTGTTCATATTTGGTTTTGGAGTCAAGGTTATATTAGCCTCTTAAAATGTTTGGGTAGTTTTGCTCTCACTTATAAAAACCTCAGTCTGGGGGACTTCCCTGGTGGCGCAGTGGTTAAGAATCCTCCTGCCAATGCAGGGGACACAGGTTCGATCCCTGGTCCGGGAAGATCCCACATGCTGTGGAGCAGCTAAGCCTGTGTGCTACAACTACTGAGCCTGCGCTCTAGAGCCTGTGAGCCACAACTACTGAAGCCTGTGCACCTAGAGCCTGTGCTCCTCAACAAGAGAAACCACTGCAATGAGAAGGCCGTGCACCGCAACAAAGAGTAGACCCCGCTTGCCACAACTAGGGAAAGTCCTGTGCAGCAATGAAGACCCAATGCAGCCAAAAATATAAATAAATAAATTAAATAAATTTTTTAAAAAAACACCTCAGTCTGCATATAATGGGAAAAAAGGATATTTCTTTAAAATTCCATAGGATTGTTATTTGTGTCATGATCCAGTTAGGAGATAGAACCTCTACCACTCATTTTTGTAGAGAGAATTTACTATAAAGAATTCATAACAAATTATAAAATTACTAACTGTGAAGCTACTATCACCCATAAGGCTGGGGAAACAAAGGAAAGAGGTTGGGATTTCTAAAATCTAGAACTCAGACCTCTGAAGAACTGCCTGATATTTTGAAGGCTGGCTCAGACCTCTGAGAATGTGGCACTGGTAGGTTGGTGCTGATGTCTGTTAGGGGTTGCTGGAGTGGTGGTCACAGGAATGACAGACAGACAGGAAGCCCACAGAAGTAAAGAGTTAGTCCCTTCTCTCCCCTTCATCTGCAGTCTCTCTCTAGAGCTTTGCTCTAGCATTGGCAAGGCCTACCACGGAGCCAAAGTGTAGTTTGCAGAGCCTCAGCCCCAAGTATCACAAAGCCAAGTTTAGAAGTATGCATATTGGAGCTGAAAGTCAATAATTTAGTAACTGGTACAACTGAAAACTAAGTTACATAATGCTCATATAATCTCTGTGTGAGCTACAAAAGAAATTATATAAGGAACTAAATGTTAAGAATAGAATGGTAGTAAAAACTCTGTTTTAGATTTTATCTAAGAGGGAATTATAACAAAAACAGTTATCAGGAAACAGGAGGGGTTAAAAATAAATGCATTCAACTCAGATAGTTGGAAAAGAGCAACACAGTAAACCCAAACATGAAAGAAATTTAAAATGTTAAGGGTAGAGTCAATAGACTTGAGAACAAAACAACAAAGTTTAAAATAATCTCATTATTTGACAAGATTTTTAAGATTATGAAGTCAGACCAAGGTCCATTCAAGAGACAGAACCACACTAGTGGAAGTTTTTGGTGAAAGAGAAAAGTAGATGCAAATAAAATATAAAATGGAGGAAATAATGACATGGTAGAGATCAAAAAAACAAATGTTCATTCTGGATGTTAAAAAACCTTGTCTGTGGAAGAATAATGTGGAGATCTATGTCACTGGCTTACCTATTAATTTCCTTGCAGCCTCATAATTAACTTTACTTTGATTAACTATACTTAAATATGTATGTTAACATTTTTAGTATAACCATTAAAATAATAGAGACTGTATAACTTTAAAACTAAATAGAAGGCAAAATGGAATGTGAAAAGCACAAAAGATTGAGTCTCAAAGAAAGCAAGAAAAGGAAGTGGTAAGGATTAGAATAATTTTAATGCAAAACTCATTCCTGAAGATAAGGATGACTACCGTATATTGATAAAACATTCAGTTCACTGGGAAGCTATAACTGTTTTAAATCTGATGTACTTGACAGGGTAGCTTTGAAACATATAAAACAAAAATTTTTGTAACTACAAGGAGAAATGAACAGAACAACCATTTTAGTGAGTTTTAACACATCTCTGTCAGTCGTTGAGGATAGAGAAGGTTTGAAGAACACTATCAACAAACTTGATCTAATGGATATGTATTTGGAACACTGAACCAACAACATATATACATATTCAAACAGGTAGAGAATGTTTATGAATTTGCCATTCGAAAAATTCATTTCATACAAACCTTATTCTCGAAGTTAAATTCAGTCAGTTAAAAAACCTTCACAGTTTGGAAATTAGAGTATTTTAAATAAATTATTGGTTGAACTGTAATTTGCAAATAAAAAGCTATTTGGAATTGAATGATCAAAATCTGTGGTTTATGTGGGTAAAGCAATTCTTACAGGGAAATTTACAACCTGAAATTCTTACGTTAGAAATGAAGAAAGGTTGAGAAATAAAAAGCTGTGCATTATTATTAAAAAAGTAATAAACCCTAAAAAACAGAAAGATTTAATAAAGATGAGACAGAAATGAATGGAAGAAGAAAAGTATTATGAGAAATAAGTAGAATGATTTTATGTGCTATTCCATACTGATTGCCCTCCCCTTCCTGCTACCTCTGCATGGGTATCGTGAGCTCTGGAGTTATCACAGCCTCTGCTCAGCTTCTCTTGTTGATTCCAGTACTTCATTAGAAGCTCTTCTTGGGCAGATCTTTTACTTTATTTAAAGAATAGTCCTCGGCTTTATTGGCCAGGGGAGGCAAAACTGTTCCTGCAGCTTTTCTCTAGGTCCCAACTATTTAGGACATGGTGATTTCTACTACTCTGTCTTCCAGTTTGCTGATGCATTCTTCTGTATCATGTAATCTACTGTTGATTCCTTCTAGCATATCTTTTATTTTAGTTATTGTGTTTTTTTTTGAAGTATAGTTGATTTATAATACAGTGTTGTGTTAATTTCAGGTGTGTAACATAATGATTCAGTATTTTTGCAGTTTATATTCCATTATAGGTTATTATAAGATAATGGGTGTACTTTCCTGTGCTGTATAGTAAATCATTGTTGCTTATCTATTTCATGTATAGTAGTTTGTATCTGTTAAGCCCATACCCCTAATTTGTCCCACCCCACTTCCCTCTCCCCTTTGGTAACCACAGGTTTGTTTTCTGTGTCTAAGTCTCATTCTCTTTTGTTTATACATTCATTTGTATTATTTTTTAGATTCCATATGTAAGTGATGTCATATAGTATTTGTCTCTTTCTGTCTGAGTTGTTTCACTGCGCAAAATATTCTCTAGGTCCATCCACATTGAGGCAAATGGCAGTATTTCATTCTTTTTTATGGCGGAATAATATTCCTGTGTTTGTGTATGTATGTGTGTGTGTGTGTGTGTGTGTGTGTGTGTACATATATATTCTTTGATTTTTATGAGCTGTTTGTATATATTGGATTTTATCAGTTATTGTATTCTTTATTTTTATAAATTTATTTTATTTATTTATTTTTGGCTGCATTGAGTCTTTGTTGCTGCATGCAGGCTTTCTCTAGTTGTGGCGAGCGGGTACTACTCTTCATAGTGGTGCACGGGCTTCTTGTTGCAGTGGCTTCCCTTGTTGTGGAGCACCAGCTCTAGACATGCGGGCTTCAGTAGTTGTGGCATGCAGGCTCAGTAGTTGTGGCTCGTGGGCTCTAGAGCCAGGCTCAGTAGTTGTAGCTCACGGGCCTGGTTGCTCTGCGGCATGTGGGATCCTCCCAGACCAGGGATCAAACTTGTGTCCCCTGCGTTAGCAGGTGGATTCTTAACCACTGCGCCACCAAGTAAGTCCCCAGTTATTGTATTCTTTACCTTTGTTTTCTTCATTATATTTTCTCTCTGTTAAAATTTTCACTGTGTTCATCCATTCTGTGTTCGCTGAGCATCTTTATGATTATTACCTTGAACTCTCTACTGAGTAGCTTGCTTATCTCCCCTTTGTTTAGTCCTTTTTCTGAGTCCTTTGTCTTGTTCCTTTATTTGGAACATATTCCTCTGTCTCCTCATTTTGCAGATTTTGCTGTGTTTTTTTTTCTGTGTTGGGTAGGTCAGTTATGTTGGCTGATTTTGGAGAAGTGGCCTTTTTTAGGTGACGTTCTATGGGGCCCAGCAGCACACTCCCCTCTGGTCACTAGAGCTATATGCTCTAGGGCAGCGGTCCCCAACCTTTTTGGCACCAGGGACTGGTTTCTTGGAAGATAATTTTTTTGCGTGTGGTAGGGGGGAGGGATGGTTCAGGCGGTAATGTGAGCAATGGGGAGCGGCAGATGAAGCTTTGCTCGCTCGCCCGGTACTCACCTCCTGCTCTGTGGCCCGGTTCCTAACAGTCCCCAGCCCGGGGGTTGGGGACCCTGGTCACTCTAGGGTGTAAGGTGTGAGCCCTACATGAGCTGCATGGGTCCTTCTGTTTTGGTGAGGCTGACTGCTATTGGTGCTTACAGAAGACACAGTTTTGGTTTTTTTTAATCGAAGTATATTTGATTTACAGTGTTGTGTTAATTTCTGCTGTACAGCAAAGTGATTAAGTTATACATACATACATATATATATATATATATACACTTTTTAAAAAATATTCTTTTCCATTATGGTTTATCATAGGATATTGAACATAGTTCTCTGTGCCATACAGTAGGACTTTGCTACTTATCCATTCCATATACAGTAAGGCCCCTACATACAAACGAGTACCATTCTGAGAGCCCGTTCGTAAGTCCATTTTGTTTGTAAGTCCAACAAAGTTAGTCTAGGTACCCAATTAACACAGTCAGCTATATAGTACTGTACTGTAATGGATTTATAATACTTTTCGCACAAATAATACATAAAAAACAAACACACACAAAAAATAAAACATTTTTAATCTTACAGTACGGTACCTTGAAAAGTATAGTAGTAGAGTACAAAGCTGGCATCGAGTGAACAGGAAAGAAGAGTTACTGACTGGAGGAGGAGAGGAGGTGGGAGGTGGTAGAGCTGAAGGATCGTCAGCAATAGGAGACGGAGGGCAAGCTGTAATTTCACTCACACCTGACGTCGATGGCACAGGTTCTGGTTCCTTGCTGGATTCAGTTCTATCTACCCTCCTGAAAAAACGATCCATAGATGTCTGGGTAGTAGCTCTTTTTTTTCTTGTCATAGATGACACCGTAGCACTGGATTGCATTCTGAATGGCTGCTGCAACCTTCCTGTACTGTTCTATGTTTGCGTCCTGTGCCTCAAAAACTAACAGTGCCTCCTCAAATAAAATCCCGTTGCCATTTCCTGCATCGTGAATCTCTTCGGTTCTTCAGTTTCTTATTCTTCCTGTTGTCGCTCCACTCTCTCAATTATTTTCACTTTTGTTTCCATCGTTATTGCTTGGAGTTTTTTAGCAGTACCACCTATATCACCGCTGCTTTTACACTTGCTTCCCGACATCCTGGGCTTGAAATAAAGATACTGTACTACTGTACTCTGTACAGCAGGGGTCCCGGAACTGGGCCGCAAAACAGGAGGCGAGCGGCAGGCAAGCAAGCAAACCTTCATCTGCTGCTCCCCGTCGCTTGCGTTACTGCCTGAACCATAGCCCCTGCCCCCCCCACTGGTCTATGGAAAAATTGTCTTCCACGAAACCAGTCTCTGGTGCCAAAACGTTTGGGGACTGCTGCTATACAGTACTCTACAGTAAAGTACACAAAAGCTCAACCAGTTGTAGAGGATGCATGCATGTGACAATGTATTCCAGACATGTGAACAAACTTACGTGATTAGACATGCAAATGCATGTTCGTATCTTTGATAGTTCGAAGCTTGAAGGTTCGTATGTAGGGGACTTACTGTATAAAAACCTACATCTGCTAACCCCAGCCTTCCACTCCATCCCTCTCCTAACCTCCTTACCCTTGGCAACCACCAGTCTGTTCTCTATTTCCGTGATTCTGTTTCTGTTTCATAGACAGGTTCATTTGTGTCATATTTTAGATTCCACATGTAAGTGGTATCATATCGTATTTGTCTTTCCCTTTCTGCCTTACTTGGAGACAGAGCTGTCCCCAGCTCAGTAGGCTGCCAGTCCCTGCCTCATGAGTGGCTGCTGCCCTTTCCACATCCCTTTCTCAGATGAAAGTAATTGGTCTCCTTTATTGTCCCACTTTGCGCCTTGTGACATAAATGTGGGAAAATTATTAGACCACTTCCTTTGTTTCAGTTTCTATTATATCAGTACTGGTAAGAGTAAGGTATCTGGTCTAAATTAGAAATATTGACAAGTATTGCCAGATAGCCATTTGGGACATGAAGTGTTAGATTCTTTTGGTCTTTTGATCACTTCCATTTATTTAAGACTTTTTAGAACTGCTTTAATTCTTTCAGGTCACCAAGGTGCTGTTTAATACAACACAGTGCCTTATTACCGAGGATTTATTTATTTAGTTTTTTATGATTGCACCATTTAAAAGCTATGTTGGGCAGTGAAACAACCTAATTTAAAGTAAACTTTTATTTTCATGTCAAGAACTGTGAAGGTTTGTGATTTTACCCTACTTGCAAGTTAACAAGTTTCACAAGTGCTTTCAGAAGACACAGTATTCCTGGGTCAGAGTCAAAGGATAGACTACTACTTACAGCAACAGAAATAGCCAGAGAAGCAGCATTTGCACCAGCTCCCGGAGCCTCACTTTTCACAAAGAGATACAAAAAGGACTGGGTGGCATCTGAGTCCTTATAAGGTGGCATTACAGGAGAACCTTGAGCTTAGGGAACCTTAATCTTTTGTAATGGGCAGTAAGCATATCTGCCCTTTGCTTTGGAGGGAGACACTCTGTTTTCCTGTATACAAACATCCTTGAAAAGATAGTCTGTAACAGAGGCAGTTAGTGCTTCTGCTGGAAAGATAAGCAGAAATGTGAGAGATGTGAAGAATTATCTTTCAACATTTTTGGAAGGCAGAAAACCATATAGGTATTTGTAAGATGGACTTAAATAAGTGACATAGACTTCAGATTGCAGAGTATGGCCTAAGAAATTTTCCATAGAAAATAGTGATCTTTTTACATATATCTTCAGTTTCCTCTTTTGTAGCTTTTTTTCTGGTTAGCCTACTGTCTCGGAGACCGCCATGAATATTAGACTCGCAATGATAGCTTTCTTTGGGAAAGATTACTGTGGATCTGTTTTCTGAGTGGTGTATTATTCACTGTTTTTCCTTAGTAGTCAAAGATATCCAAACCTCTGTTTGAGTGTTTTTCTTCCTTGAACCAATGCTTCTGTTTCAAAGTTCAAACAAATGAAGGCAAGTAAGATGACAATTATGGTATCATTTTAATTTAGTAAAAATTCACTGAGGCATAACATTTTAGACAAAGGCATTAAAAATGATGGAGCTTGTTGGTGTCCCAGGGCAAGTTCAATTATTCAGACTGGATTTCTAAGAGGTCTCTGAGACTGAAATTCTTCAAAGTGGAACTCCATTGTGTACTAGAACACACAGCACTTCATTACAAAATACCCTCAGGCAAAGAGCACATAGGGACTTTGCTGCCCTCTAGACTAGAGGTCTTTGTCACAGATCAAGGGGCTCTAAATCTGGCAACTTTGATGGGGGATGGCTTGGGGCACTCAGTCCTATCAGTGCTTAAACTCCAAGCAAACAGCAAAAACAAAGAATGTAATAACATCGGTAGTGTTTTAGGTCAGCACGATGTCTTTTAAGTTATTTTGCATCTCTCTAAATTTAACTTGGTTGATCATCTTTTTGGCTTTGTGGTATTTTACTATTCTGATTCTACTTCTCTATCTCTGCCGAAACCATCGTTTGTTCCTATACTCCTCAAATGATTGGCTTTCCTAAGATTGAGACGTCAGCCCTCATTCTTCCATCCCTGATCCCTCTCTAGCTTCCCTTTTTCCCGCCCCCCCCCCCCCCCCCCCCCCCCCCTCCCACGCCCCCTACCCTCCGT
>NC_041220.1:126605544-126612780 GCF_002837175.3 Physeter macrocephalus
CCAGCCGCTCCGCGGCATGTGGGATCTTCCCGGACCGGGGCACGAACCCGTGTCCCCTGCATCGGCAGGCGGACTCTCAACCACTGTGCCACCAGGGAAGCCCCTAGCTTCCCTTTTATAGGTCTCTTCTACTCCTATAATATCAGATCTCGTGTGTATACACATAACTCTGAAGTTTGATTCTGTCTTGAATTCCAAAACCACATTTCTAACTGCCAGGTGAACATTTCCTTCAAGATGTTCTGCCAATACCTTACAGAACTTGTAACTCTGGTTTGTGTGTATTAACAAAAAGAGCAGGGCAAAAGGTATGTTACTGTTTTAATATTTTACTCTTTTCAAAGAAATTCTCCAAACAGGTTATTTTGACAAAACTTTATGGTCTTTTTTGCAGAAGTTGTTTTGTAAATTTTATTTCACATACGTAAAATATCTGTCTTTTCATATTTCATAGCAGTTTGTCATATTTTTACTGCCCAAACTAAGCATTTAGATTTTTGCCTTCATCCCCCACATTATCCCTTCTCCCTCCCCACCCCCCCGCCTCTGTACACGCACACATGCATGCATGTGCACAAGCACACACAATTTTAAATGTTATAATATGCATGAGTTTTGGGTTTTTTGTTATTATTTTTATTGGTAATGGTTCAGTGTGTATTTGTGAGGTGGAAGACAAAGCTTGTGTTGCTTTTCTCTTTACAGGTCTTCATGCCTTGAGGAGAGTCTTGAGGAAACACCCTAACCTCGCTGACAGCAAGGTGGCTGGGTTGGTGAAGATTACTCTGAAAGATTTCTTGCAGGGGATGAATGACATCAGGCCCAGTGCCATGAGGGAGGTAGCAATTGATGTCCCAAATGTAAGTCATTTGTACCCTCATGCTAGCCACACTGTTTGAATTAAACTCTGAAAGAAACTAAGACCCCAGGGAAACTACCTTCCTAAGCTAAACTTAAAAAAAAGTTTCTTCTAATTGAAATTTTTATGGAGATAATTGTAGATTTAGTACAGTTGTAAGAAATACTTTAGGGAGAGCCTATGTATCCTTTACCCAGTCCCCCCCGCCGCCAATGGTAACATCTTACAAAACTATAATACAATATCACAAGCAGGATATTGATAGAATCATCGATCTTTTGCAGATTTCCCCAGTGTTGCCTGTACTCATTTATGTGTACGTGTGTGTCTGTGTCTGTGTATTTAGTTCTGTGCAGTTTTATTACATGTAAAGTTTTGTGTATCCATCACCAGAATCGAGATACTGAGGATTTCCATCACCACAATGATCCCTTGCTTTGCCCTTTCATAACTACACCCACCTTGTTCCTGCATCCATTTCCAAAATTCTGTCATTTCAGAAGTGTTATATAAATGGAGTTATACATTATGCAATTGTTTGGGATTAGTTTTTTTCTCTTACTGTAATTCCCTGGTGATTCATTCAAGTTGTTATATATCAATAGTTTGTTCCTTTCTTTTGCTGAGTAGTATTCCATTGTATATGTGTACAATAGTTTGTTTATTCACCAGTTGAAGGACATCTGGATTGTTTCCAGTTTGGGGCTATTATGAATAAAGCTTATATGAACATTTTTCTACAGGTATTGTGTGAATATAAGTTTTCATTTCTCTGGAACAAATGCCCAAGTGTAGTACAGTTACTGGGTTGTATACTAATTCCATGTTTAGTTTTACAAGAAAATGTCAACTAGGCTAATTTTAGAACCAAAAAAAAATCTTCTAGTTATGATACTTTCTACAAATGATGCTTGATGTTTCCTTGGGTTCTTTTACATGTACTTCATCACTGACTGTCTCTGCAGAGTTTTCAGTGAGATCACCACAAGGGCAACAGAAGTTACCTTTTATGCATGGACCACCTGTTACATCACCTGTGACACACATGGGCCTAATATTCGGGGGTGGGGGATGGCCTTATAGTTTTCTTTGAATAGATTAATATTTTTAGAAAATGAACATTGTAACAAGCATTGGCAGCGTGTTCTGCATTATATTATATTGTAATATGTCAATATGTATTTTGAAGTGTCAAAAGAGAGCTGTTATTTAAACTTATTTTACCATGGACCACGTGGAGCAGAGACTTGCAGCATTTTGCAGTGTGGTAGATTGCAAAAAATGACCACAAATTCTTCCCTTCACTGTGTTTGCCCTTTTGCACTGCAGTCTTGTAGCTCCTACTCTAAACGCTAGGGAGTCAAGTTTTCCATCCTTGAATCTGCACTTGGCCATGTAACTTGCTTTGGCCAGTGGAGTGTTAGCAGCCATAATGCAAGCAGGCTTGAAAGCGCTTAGGGCTTGCCTTCTCTTGCTGGTCTTTGACATTGCATTAGCTTTGTTAAGAAATCTGTACTAGCTTCCTGCAGGAGGAGAGACTGTGTGAACAGAGATGAGCCCTTCTAGTTGAGACCCCCTCATTCTAGTCATCACCAATTGTCAGACATGTGATGCCATGCTAGACTATCCCACTCCAATCAAAGTTTACCCCAACCAGGAGAAACCAGTTAACCCTCAGAATTGTCAGAAATAATAAAGTTATTTTGAGCCACTAAATTTTATGGTCATTAGCAAAAGCTAAGTGAAGCAGGCACTTGTTAGCTTCTTATAGAACACAGTTGTTTGGTAAGTTTAGGCTGGGAAATGGTACCCTGGAGATAAGAACATTCCCAAGGACTAACTGCTAGTTTAGGCTGCTTAATGTGATCTTGAATTCTTTTTGAAACATTTTCAAATTTACTACTGAAAGCTCAACTTTGGGGTTTTTCAGAAGCTTTGTAGCAGAACATGTTCATTTCATATGAATAATTTGACAAATGGAATTATAGAATGAAGAATGATTATTGTTGGGTTAGTAGAAACTTCACTTCTTTGGAACTTATGGTCTAAAGTTCGGGGGCATTGATTGGTATGAATACCAATATTGGTATGAATATTTGCAGTATTTATCTGTATTTTATTGCGTACCGCAACATAATATAATGGGTCAGGTAGACACCTAATCATCAAATGCCTCATGTGAAAATTTCAGGGGATAGGGTTATAACCAACTGCACCATCCCAAAACATTTTAGTGATTAAAAAAGTTTAGGAGCTAAGGAAACCTACAGTCGGCTTTTAAACTTAAAGTTATTGCCAATGAAAAATGTGTTTAAACAGTGGCTGTCCACTCTTAGAACTGCTGAACTGATTTATTCATCATAGGAACTGGTACTACAACTGCATTTTTAATTGCTCTAATGAAAGAGTTTTTCCTTTATTTTCTTTTGATACAATATTTACGATCCATGGACTTGTGCCATTTTCCATTTGGCGTTTTATTATTTGGTCTAAGGCCATGGTGTACTATGATGTTACTCATGAGCTCCAAAGTGATTAGCCTTGGTCAGAGTACTTTCTTACATTGCTTTTCATGCTCACTTCAGATTGTAAAAATTTTCCTGAGAAGTCAACGTTTCTGTAATTGGATTCCTAAAGTTCACTCTTCTGATTTCTGGCTATTACACCTACAAAAATATCTCCAAATTATTTCTGCAGAAGATTTAATATTTATTTTGCTATAGAAAACCTGTTTCAAGTAGCTAGTTAATTGCAGGCTTTTTTTTTTAATAGCAAAGTGAGCATTCAACATCTTTTGAGAAAAGATTTTAGTGTGTGAAATTAAACCTTCTAAATCACACTTGCTAAAGTTTGAAAGAAATGTCTTAAGGTTGGAATGTTGCCAATTATAATATAGTGCATTATTAATTTCAGGAGACCACAAGTGTTAGCCACTTACTTAAATGTAATGTTTCTTTTTTTTGGACTTTCTGAATTGGTGATTGGTATGTTAAAAGTCAAATGTATTTTACAATTAATCAGTGATGAAAGTCAAATATATTTCTTTACTTGAGGAATCCTTAGAATCTTTGAATGTGCTAATATGCATTGTGAAATTTCAGTTTTTCACCCAGAGATAACTGTTAATATTTTGTCACAGTTCCAATAGATTTTTTAGAATTTTCTAGATTTTCTTCTGTGCATATAGGTGTTTTAATACAGTTAATCTTAGGATATATATAGTTTTATGTTCTGCTTTTTTCATTTAAAGTTATATGATAAATGTTTTACTCTAAAAATTTCTTGGCAAACATCTTTTTATTGACAGCATAATAGACTATTATGTTGATAAACTGTAACTGTTTTATCTTTCTTCCATTCTCAGATATTTAGGGTTTTTTCTATTTTTCTCTCATATAAACATATTTGTGTCCAAATCTTTGCATTTTTGATTTTGATGAAGTGGAATTACCAGACTAAAATATGTGATTTTTTTTTTTTTTTTTTGTGGTATGCGGGCCTCCCCCTGCCGTGGCCTCTCCCGTTGCGGAGCACAGGCCCCGGACGCGCAGGCTCAGCGGCCATGGCTCACGGGCCCAGCCGCTCCGCGGCACGTGGGATCCTCCCAGACCGGGGCGCGAACCCGGCTCCCCTGCATCGGCAGGCGGACGCGCAACCACTGCGCCACCAGGGAAGCCCCCAAAATATGTGATTTTTAAAGTTTGTGACAAATATCGTTTTCTTTTTTCACCCCAGAAAGGTTGTTCTAATTTTTAATCATGTGATAAAAATGTAAAATTGCAAAGAGCTTAAGCAAAATCTCATTTTATTTTCGCTTTAGTCCTTTTCTCTTTTTACTTTCCACTAGATTATTTTCTTCACTGAAAAGTTCTTTATTACAAGGAATAATACTGGATAAGTTTTAGATGAATAGAGATTTTAAAAGAAAATGAAAGGTAGCTATCAGTTATGTCTCTTCTCCTCCCTATAAAAATGTTAAATTTTTAGATCAAGGGTATACCTGGATGGCTTTTAAGTGAATTTGAAGTTCCATAAGACCAGAGGTTCTTACTTTTTATTTTTATCCCTAGTACTTAGTATAGGACTAGCACATAATAGATGTCCAATCAGTATTTGTTGAATAAATGAGCAAATAACTATAATTTTCATGAAAAAACATATTAGATGGTCAATTTCAGATATTTGAAAAATATTTTTACAAGTGTATCATCCTTCTTCTGTACCAAAGTACAATATAGGCCATTATTACCCTCATGAAACATTCTTCATTTTTCATATTTTATAAAGCAACTAATTTCTTTAGTGAATTTACTACTGTTAGTGAATTTAACAATTTTGGAATACAGATGCCTATAATAGAGTTAAGCTGTCTAGTCTGGAAGGATATACAATGACCTTTATATTTTCTGCAGAACATGTTGCTTTCTTGATCTATTAAAAATTCTCATTTTATTAAGGTAAAGAAAAAAATATAGTGCTTTTAATATTTGTATTTATATATTATTGTTACAGTAAGTCATTGTGTATACGTCACAACAATCGTTCCTGATAAAAGTCATTCTTAGCCAAATATATACAAATTAATTCCATCAAGTTTATGTAATTCATATATACATCTTAACAACCCCCTCCTCCTGGCTTTCTCTATTTTATTTTATGTAGTTTTAGGTTATCCTTTATTATTTGGAAATAATCCATCTGTACACTTTTGATATTACCTTTGGATTGCAGTTTTCAGAATTTGGACCTTTGGTTCAGAATAAGCCAAAAGCCAATTAAAAATATAGGACTCTACTTTCACATGAACCCACTTTTGGAAAGTGAACTGCAGCCAGAGCCTCAGGACTACCTGTATAGCCCCAAACCCATTTGCAGTCTTGGATCCAGGTTAAACTTAGAGGTAGTGGTGGTCAAATTGAGTGTCTACCAAATGTCATTATTTAAATAAAAATTCCTCATTTACTCCCATTTTAAAAACTAGCAAACCTCTTAATTATATGAATAATCAAAAGGTTATCTGTTTCACTACGTATTCAAAATTTGCAGCTGTATTTTCATTTGGCGCTTTTTCAGATGAGACTAGAACATCAGAATGTGACAAGTGAGTTGAATTTCCTAGGATGAGCTCATTAGCATTACTTTTCTGGTGCAGAGATATGAGTTAAATAGTTTAATTGACCATAATTACATTTTATTCTCCTTGTACCTTCAGGATAATTAGAAGGAATTTGAGTTTCTGTTTTTTAAAAGCAGTACTGTATTCTATATTTCTTACAGACTCAGAAGATTGAGGGCTTCTATGATGCTTTACTAAATAACAGATTTTTTTTTTTTGGAATAGATAGTACAACCTGTAGAAATTCTATTAATTCCATATAGGTCCTGGCAGGGCTTTTGAATTTGTTTTTTTTTTTTTTTAAGTTTGCTTCTTCTTGTCTAGACAGAATAGTGTCTTCTATCACTTCCAAGATCCCAGTCTTCCCTGCCAACTACTCTTGTGCATTTTTATAGTTTTAAGTAATAACAATTGAACAGGAAAGCACATTTGGAAAAGTAGATTACTTTTTTTTGAAACATCTTTATTAGAGTATAATTGCTTTACAATGGTGTGTCAGTTTCTGCTTTATAACAAAGTGAATGACTTATACATATACATATGTCCCCATATCTCTTCCCTCTTGAATCTCCCTACCCCGCACCCTCCCTATCCCACCCCTCTAGGTGGTCACAAAGCACCGACCTGATCTCCCTGTGCTATGTGGCTGCTTCCCACTACATATCTATTTTACGTTTGGTAGGGTATATATGTCCGTGCCACTCTCTCACTTAGTCCCAGCTTACACTTCCCTCTCCCCGTATCCTCAAGTCCCTTCCCTAGTAGGTCTGCATCTTTATTCCCGTCTTGCCCCTAGGTTCTTCTGACCATTTTCTTTTCGTTGTTTACTTTTTAGATTCCATACATATGTGTTAGCATACGGTATTTGTTTTTCTCTTTCTGCCTTACTTCACTCTGTATGACAGCCTCTGGGTCCATCCACCTCACTGCAAATAACTCAGTTTGTTCCGTCTTATGGCTGAGTAATATTCCATTGTATATATCCACATCTTCTTTGTCCATACGTTGATGGACACGTAGGTTGCTTCCATGTCCTGGCTGTTGTAAATAGAGCTGCAATGAACATTTTGGTACATGACTCGTTTTGAATTATGGTTTTCTCAGGGTATATGGCCAGTAGTGGGATTGCTGGGTCATATGGTAGTTCTATTTTTAGTTTTTTAAGGAACCTCCATACTGTTCTCCATAGTGGCTGTATCAATTTACATTCCCACCAACAGTGCAAGAGGGTTCCCTTTTCTCCACACCCTCTCCAGCATTT
>NC_041220.1:126614740-126615805 GCF_002837175.3 Physeter macrocephalus
GTCTTCTCCCTTTTTTTCTTGATAAGTCTGGCTAATGGTTTATCAATTTTGTTTATCTTCTCAAAGAACCAGCTTTTAGTTTTATTGATCTTTGCTATCGTTTCCTTCTTTTTTTTTTCATTTATTTCTGATCTGATATTTATGATTTCTTTCCTTCTGCTAACTGTAGGGTGTTTTTTGTTCTTTTTTCTCTAATTGCTTTAGGAGTAAGGTGAGGCTGTTTATTTGAGATGTTTCTTGTTTCTTAAGGTAGGCTTGTATAGCTATAAACTTCCCTCTTAGAACTGCTTTTGCTGCATCCCATAGGTTTTGGGTCATTGTGTTTTCATTGTCATTTGTTTCTAGGTATTTTCTGATTTCCTCTTTGATTTCTTGAGTGATCTCTTGGTTATTAAGTAGTATGTTGTTTAGCCTCCATGTGTTTGTATTTCTTACAGGTCTGTTCCTGTAATTGATATCTAGTCTCATAGCATTATGGTCGGAAAAGATACTTGATCTATGATTTTGTTTCTGTCGATTTCCCCTTTTATGGCTGTTAGTATTTTCCCTATGTATTGAGGTGCTCCTTAGTTGGTTGCATAAATATTTACAATTGTTATATCTTCTTCTTGGATTGATCCCTTGATCATTATGTAGTGTCCTTCTTTGTCTCTTGTAATAGTCTTTGTTTTAAAGTCTATTTTGTCTGATATGAGAATTGCTACTCCAGCTTTCTTCTGATTTCCATTTGCATGGAATACGAGTTTCTGCTGAAAGATCAGCTGTTAAACCTTATGGGGATTCCCTTATGTGTTACTTGTTGTTTTTCCCTTGCTGCTCTTAATATTTGTTCTTTGTATTTAATTTTTGATAGTTTGATTAATATGTGTTTTGGTGTGTTTCTCCTTGGATTTTTCCTGTATGGGACTCTCCATGCTTCCTGGACTTGATTAACTATTTTCTTTCCCATATTAGGGAAGTTTTCAACTATAATCTCTTCACATATTTTCTCAGTCCCTTTCTTTTTCTCTTCTTCTTCTAGGACCCCTATAATTCGAATGTTGGTGCGTTTAATGTTGTCCCAGA
>NC_041220.1:126616069-126620657 GCF_002837175.3 Physeter macrocephalus
TTTTGGTGTCTGTCCCCAGTGGCTAAGGTTGGTTCAGTGGGTTGTGTAGGCTTCCTGGTGGAGGGGACTAGTGCCTGTGTTCTGGTGGATGAGGCTGGATCTTGTCTTTCTGGTGGGCAGGTCCACATCTGGTGGTGTGTTTTGGGGTGTCTTTGGCCTTATTATAATTTTATGCAGCCTCTGTGCTAATGGGTGGGGTTGTTTTCTTGTCTTGCTAGTTGTTTGGCATAGGGTTTCCTGCACTCTAGGTTGCTGGTCGTTGAGTGGAGCTGGGTCTTGGCAGTGAGATGGAGATCTCTAGGAGATTTTCGCCATTTGATATTACATGGAGCTGGGAGGTCTCTTGTGGACCAGTGTCCTGAACTTGGCTCTCCCACCTCAGTGGCACAGCCCTGATGCCTGGCTGGAGCAACAAGAGCCTGTCCTCCACATGGCTAAGAATAAAAGGGAGAAAAAAAAAGAAAGAAGAAGATAAAGTAAAATAAAATAGTTATTAAAATAAAAAATAATTATTAAGAAAAAAATTTTGGGGGCTTCCCTGGTGGCGCAGTGGTTGAGAATCTGCCTGCTAATGCAGGGGGCACGGGTTCAAGGCCTGGTCTGGGAGGATCCCACATGCCACAGAACAACTAGCCCCTTGAGCCACAACTTCTGAGCCTGCACATCTGGAGCCTGTGCTCCGCAACAAGAGAGGCCGCGATAGTGAGAGGCCCACGCACCGCGATGAAGAGTGGCCCCCAGTTGCCACAACTAGAGAAAGCCCTTGCACAGAAACGAAGACCCAACAGAGCAAAAATAAATAAATTAATTAATAAACTCCTACCCCCAATGTCTTAAAAAAAAAAAGGACAGACAGAACTCTAGGACAAATGGTAAAAGAAAAGCTGTACAGACAAAATCACACACAGAAGCATACAGATACACACAGAAAAGAGAAAAAGGGAAAAAATATATATATATCGTTGCTCCCAAAGTCCACCTCCTCAATTTGGGATGATTTGCTGTCTATTCAGGTATTCCACAGGTGCAGGATACATCAAGTTGATTGTGGAGATTTTATCCGCTGCTCCTGAGGCTGCTGGGAGAGATTTCCCTTTCTCTTCTTTGTTCGCACAGCTCCCGGGGTTCAGCTTTGGATGTGGCCCCCGCCTCTGCATGTAAGTCGCCTGAGGGCGTCTGTTCCCGCCCAGACAGGATGGGGTTAAAGGAGCAGCTGCTTCGGGGGCTCTGGCTCACTCAGGCCTGGGGGAGTGAGGGGTACGGATGCAGGGCGAGCCTGCGGCCGTGGAGGCTAGCGTGACGCTGCACCAGCCTGAGGCGCGCTGTGCGTTCTCCCGGGCAAGTTGTCCCTGTATCACGGGACCCTGGCAGTGGCGGGTTGCAGAGGCTCCCGGGAGGGTAGGTGTGGGTAGTGACCTGCGCTCGCAACACAGGCTTCTTGGTGGCTGCACTAACAGCCTTAGTGTCCCATGCCCGTCTCTGGGGTCTGTGCTGTTAGCCGCGGCTCACGCCTGTCTCTGGAGCTCCTTTAAGCAGCGCTGTTAATCTCCTCTCCTCACGGACCAGGAAACAAAGAGGGAAGAAAAAGTCTCTTGCCTCTTCGGCAGCTCTAGACCTTTTCCCGGACTCCCTCCCGGCTAGCCGTGGCGCACTAGCCCCCTTCAGGCTGTGTTCACGCCGCCAACCCCAGTCCTCTCCTTGGGATCCGACCTCCGAAGCCCGAGCCTCAGCTCCCAGCCCCGCCCGCTCTGGCGGGTGAGCAGACAAGCGTCTCGGGCTGTTGAATGCTGGTCGGCACCGATCCTCTGTGCGGGAATCTCTCCGCTTTGCCCTCCGCACTCCTGTGGCTGCACTCTCCTCCGTGGCTCTGAAGCTTCCCCCCTCCGCCACCCCCCGTCTCCGCCCGCGAAGGGGCTCCTAGTGTGTGGAAACCTTTCCTCCTTCACAGCTCCCTCCCACTGGTGCAGGGCCCGTCCCTATTCTTTGTCTCTGTTTTTTCTTTTGCCCTACTCAGGTACGTGGGGAGTTTCTTGGCTTTTGAGAGGTCTGAGGTCTTCTGCCAGCGTTCAGGAGGTGTTCTGTAGGAGTTGTTCCACATGTAGATGTATTTCTGATGTATTTGTGAGGAGGAAGGTGATCTCCGCGTCTTACTCCTCTGCCATATTGAAGCTCTCAAAGTAGATTACTTTTAACCAGGAAATACTCTGTGCCAAAATCAAGATTTTAGTTTTACCATTATTAAATATTGTAGAAGTTTAACTCTTTCATTCCACTTTCCTGTTTATACCTTACTCTTTTCCGGGTTCAATAGGAGGAGAAATGAGTGGAAGGATCACCCATTTCTCTTCTCAGCTCTGATCACGGTTAACATTGATAAAATGGAACACTTTTCCGTTCAGGTTATAAATAGAGAACTCTTAATTTTCAGTTTCTGTTGGGTGTCTCCTTTGGAATCTATAAGTAATGTTGAGATTGTCCTAGAAGAATATGCCACACTTGTATGTATAGTTGATCAGTACTCAGTACAAGCGCAGCTCATTTTGTTGTGTGTCACTTTATTATGCTTCACAGATACTGGTGTTTTTCTTTTTTTTTACAAATTGAAGGTTTGTGGCAACCCTGTGATGAGCAAGTCTGTCAGCCAGTTTTCTAACAGTATTTTCTCTTTTTGTGTCTCTGTATTACATTTTGGTAATTATTGCAATGTTTCAGACTTTTTCATTATTATTATATTTTTATGGTGATCTTTGATTAGTGATCCTTGATGTTAGTATTGTAATTGTTTTAGGGTGCCCCAAACTGCACCCATGTATGATGGTGAACTTAACCGGTAATTGTTGTGTGTTCTGACTGCTCTACCAACCATCTGTTCCCCTAGCTTGCTCCCTCTCCTTGGGCCTCTCTATTCTCTGAGACACAGCAGTATTGAAATTAGGCCAGTTAATACAGTGATCTCTGAGTGTTCAAGGGAAAGGAAGAGTCACATCTCTCACTTTCAATCAAAAGCTAGAAATGATTAAGCTTAGTGAAGAAGGCATGTCAAAAGCCAAGATAGGCCTTTAAAAGCTAGGGCTCTTGTGCCAAACAGTTAGCCAAGTTGTGAATGCAAAGGAAAAGTTCTTGAAGGGAATTAAGTGCTACTCCAGTGAACACATGAATGATGTGGAGAAAGTTTTAGTGGTCTGGATAGAAGATCAAGCCAACTACAACATTCCCTTAAGCCAAAGCCTAATCCAGAGCAAAGCCCAAACTCTTTGGGTGGGATAGGTGAGGAAGCTGCAGAAGAAAAGTCTGAAGCGAGCAAATGTCGATTCATGATGTTTAAGGAAAGAAGCCGTCTCCATAACATCAAAGTGCAAGGTGAAACAGCAAGTGCTGATGGAGAAGCTGCAGCAGGTTATCCGAAAGATCTAGCTAAGATGGTTTAATGAAGGTGGCTACCCTAGGCAGCATTTTCATTGTAGATGAGACAGCCTTACATTGGAAGAAGATGCCATCTAGGACTCTAATAGCTAGAGAGGAAAAGTCAATGCCTGGCTTTAAAGCTTTCAAGGACAGGTTAACTCTTGTTAGGGGCTAGTGCAGCTGGTGACTTTAATTTGAAGCCAGTGCTCATTTACCATTACAAAAATCCTAGGGTTCTTAACAGTGATGCTAAATCTACTCTGCCTGTGCTCTCTGTAAATGGAACAGCAAATCCTGGCTGACAATACATTTGTTTACAATATGGTTTTCTGAATATTTTAAGCCCACTATTGAGACCTAATACTCAGAAAAAAAGCTTCCTTTCAAAATATTACTGCTCATTGACAATTCACCTGGTCATCCAAGAAGTCTGACGGAGATGTACAACAAGATTAATATTGTTTTCATGCCTGCTAACACAATATCCATTCTGCAGGCCATGGATCAAGGCATCATTTCGACTTTCAAGTCTTATTATTTAAGAAATACGTTTTGCAAGGATATAGCTACTATAGGTAGTGATTCCTCTATTGGATCTGGGCAAAGTAAATTGAAAACCTTCTAAAAAGGATTCACCATTCTAGATGCCATTAAGAACATTCATGATTCACAGCAGAGGTCAATACCAACGTTCACAGGAGTTTGGAAGAAGTTGATTCTAACCCTTATGGATGACTTTGAGGGATTCGACTTCAGTGGCGGAAGTAACTGCAGATGTGGTAGAACTAGCAAGAGAACTGGAATTAGAATTGGAGCCTGAAGATGTGACTGAATTGCTGCCATCTCATGATACAATTTGAATGGCTGAGGAGTTGCTTCCTATGGATGAGCAAAGAAAGTGGTTTCTAGAGATGGAATTTACTCCTAGTGAAGATGCTGTGAAAATTGTTGACATGACAACAAAGAAGTTAGAATTTTACATAAACTTAGTTAAAGCAGTGGCAGGGTTTGAGAAGACTGACTCCAATTTTGAAAGAAATTCTACTGTGGTTAAAATGCTATCAAACAGGGGCTTCCCTGGTGGCGCAGTGGTTGGGAATCCGCCTGCCGATGCAGGGGACACGGGTTCGTGCCCCGGTCCGGGAAGATCCCACGTGCCGCGGAGCGGCTGGGCCCGTGAGCC
>NC_041220.1:126620716-126637583 GCF_002837175.3 Physeter macrocephalus
TGGCCTCTGAGCCTGCGCGTCCGGAGCCTGTGCTCCGCAAAGGGAGAGGCCACAGCAGTGAGAGGCCCGCGTCACAAAAAAAAAAAAAAAAAAAAAAAAAAAAAAAATGCTATCAAACATCGCATACTACAGAGAAATTGTTCGTGAAAGGAAAAGTTGATTGATGTGGCAGACTTCACTGGTGTCTTATTTTAAGAAACTGCCCCAGCTGCCCCACCTTCAGCCTCCACCCTGGTCAGTCAGCAGCATCAACATCAAGACAAGACTCTCCACCAGCGAAGGATTGTGACTCACTGAGGCTCAGGTGATGATTAGCATTTTTTAGCAATAAAGTATTTTTTAATTAAGGTATGTACATTAATTTTTAGACATAATGCTACTGCACACTTGATGGACTACAGTGTAGTGTAAACATAACTTTCACATGCACTGGGAAACCAAAAAATCGGTGTGATTCACTTTATTGCGATGTTCGCCTTGCTGAGAGTGGTCTTGAACCAAACCCACAGTATCTCTGAAGAAAGCCTGTAAATACTTGATGAGTGTTTGCTAAAAACACAGATTTTCATTTACAGTAAAGGAAATCATTGGTAGGGTTAATGTGGTTCTTTTGTGGTACCACCTTTTCACTTCACCTTATACAGATACAGAGTAATTACACACTCATCTTATCTTGTCCCATAGTCCATCTGTCCCAAACTGTCTTAAATGCCATCAGCATAACTCCCTATCGATAACCTCTAAGATGAAGTCTAAGCTCTTTAGTTTGGTGTTCGTAACCTGGCTCGTGCCTACTTCACTTTCATCTTACATCGTTCTGTTAAACCATTTTGTATTTTTGCACGTTGTCCTGCCCTCTGCCTGAAAAATTACTTTCTGACCTCTCAGTTACCAAAGATCTTGTAATATGATTCCTAATACACACACACAAAGCTAACACATATATGCCTTGTGGTTCTTTTGTCTTATTCGTCTTTGTATCCCCTCTGTTTGGCAAATAGTACCAACTAAATAAAGGTTTGTCGAATGACTGAATATTTTATGTAGCATTTTGGTTCATAGTGGTTCTCATTTTTCAGAAATGGTTCTTTTACCTTTTTGTATAAAAATATATGTATATATATTTGGTAACAGCTTTATTGAGATATAATTCACCTATCAGTCATTCACTTATTTAAAGGGTACAATTCAGTGGTCTAGTATATGCAAAAAGTTGTACAGGCGTCACTACGTTTAATTTTAGAACATTTTCATCATCCCCGGAAGAAACCCTATACACTTTGCCCATCATCTCACAACCTGTGCATTCCCCCATTTTTAATTGTTTTTTATTTACTATTGAGTTGTATATATACTAGATACAAGTCCTTTATTCTTATATTTGATATCAGGTATATATGATTTGCAAATATTTTCTCCCATGCATTGAGCAGCCTCTTTTCATTTTCTTGATAATGTCCTTTGCAGCATAAAAGTTTTTAATTTCAAGGAAGTCCAGTGTCTCTATTTTTTCTTTACTTGTGTGTAGTTTTGGTGTCACATTTAAGAAAGTATTGCCAAATCCAAGGTCAGGAGGATTTACTGTATATTTTCTTCTAAGAGTTTATAAGAGTTGCTTATAGTTTTAGCACGTACATTTAGGTCTTTGGTTAATTTTTTTTCCCCCAGGTAGGGTTAACCCAGCTCCTCTGTGTGTAACCATAGGACTCTAAAACTCCAGCTACAGCTTGGAGTCGTAAACATATATGGGAAAAGTTTTGTTGTTTTTTTTTGAACTGTGGTAAAATATGCATAACCTGAAATTTACCATTTTAACCAGTCTTAAGTATATAATTTGGTGTTATTAAGTATATTCCCATTGCTGTGCAACCATCACCACCATCTAGTCCTGTAATTTTAATTATTTGGAAGGCTTAAGTTAAATTTAATTTTTTAGTAAATCTAGGACTATTCAGGTTATGTTTTTTTCTTGAGTTTTGGTAATTTGTATATTTTAGGGAATTGGTCCATTTTGCCTTAATTGCCTGATTTATGGACATAGTTGTTCATAGTCTTCCTTATCTTTTTACTGTGTGGGATCAGTAGTGTTTTCTCTTTCATTTCTAATACTGTTAATTTATGTCTTCTCTTTTTTTTCATGATCATTCTGCCTGGAGGTCTAGCAGTTTTATTGATTTTTTTCAAATTATCAGCTTTTTGTTTTATTTTTCTGATTTTGATTTCATTGATTTCTGTGCTAATCTTTGTTATTTCCTTCCTTGTTTGCATTAGGCTTAATCTGGTCTTCTTTAGTTTAAGGTGAGAGCTGTGGTTAGTGAGTTTAGTTTTGTCTCTTCTGGGTCTGTGTTCAGTGCTATAAATAATCATTAAGCATTGTTTTAGCTGTATCCCACATATTTGATATGTTGGATTTTCATTTCCATTTAGTTCAAAATATTTTTTATTTCCTTTGAAACATCTTTAACTTAACATGGTCTACTTTCAAGTGATAATATATCACATGTATAGTGTAAGAACCTTAAAACAGTATACTTCTCTTGCTCCCCTCCTGGCCTTTGTGCTGTTGTCATACATTTTACTTTTACATGTTTGTAAACCCCAGAGTACATTGTCATCATTTTTGCTCTAAATAGTATTTCCTTTTGAAGGGATTTAAATAATAATAAAGAAAATTTTCTATGTTTACACAATGTAATTACCACTTCCAGCTCTCTTTAGTCTTTTGTGTAGATTCAGGTTTCCATCTGGTATCATTTTCCTTCTTCCTGAAGGGCTTACTTTAACATTTCCTGTAATGCAGGTGTGCTGGTCAAGAATTCTTTCAGTTTTTGCATGTCTCAAAAAAGTCATTGTTTTTGTTTTAAAAAGATACTTTTATTGGGTAAAGAATTTAGATTGACAGTGATACCCCTCGCGTTACCCACGCACCCCTAGTTCTTTAATGCTTTGCTCCACTCTCTGCTTTCTTGCATTATTTTTGAAAAGAAATCTGCTGTCTCCATTTTCATTGTTTTCTGTGTGTAATATATCTTTTCCTCAGGTTGCGTTTAAGATTTTCTCTTTAACACTTGTTTTAAGCAATTTGATTATCATGTGCCTTGGTAGTTTTCTTCTTGTTTCTTGTGCTAGTTCATTACTCCCCTCACTGGGGACTAAAAATACACATGTACATTTGTCTGCTTGAGATTCTCCCAAAGCCCAGTGATGCTGTGTTCATTTTTTATATTCCTCTGTTTTCTTTCTCCCTTTGTTTTGTTTGAGAGGGTCTCTATTGCTGTGCCTACCAGTTCGCTAACCTTTTTTCCCCATTAAAATGTCTAATCAGCTGTTAGTTCCATCCAGTGCATTTTTAAAATTATGGACACTGCAGTATTTCTTTAGAAATTTGATTTTTATCCTTTTTATATTTTTTTCTTCTCTACTTATGTTTTCAATGTTTCCTTCATTTGAACATATGCAACACATTTATAATAATAACTGTTATAATGTCCTTGTCTTCTAATTCTATCTGTGTGATTTCTGAATCAGCTTCAATTTATTGATTTTTTTCCTTATTATAGATTATATTTCCCTGCTTCTTTGCATGCATGATACATTTTGATTGGTTTCCAGAAATTCTGATTTTTATTTTGTTGGGAGCTGAATGCTTTATATTCATAAAAATATTCTTGAGGTTTACTCTGGGGTGTGGTTAAGTTATTTGGAAAGTTTGATCCTTTTTGGTCTTGCCTTTAAATTTTCTCAGGTGGTACCACGGCAATGTTTTGTCTAGGGTTAATTTTTCCCTACTAGTGAGCTAAGATCCTTATCAATATCCTACCTGATGCTCTATAAATTATGAGGGTCCACTCTGGCTGTTGGGAGTAGGCATGCTTCCTTCTAGTCCCTTTAGGTCTCTGGTTTCTTTTTTTTTTTTCCTGGCCTCATTTGTTTTTCTCACATGCATGTACTGGTAACTGAATATTTGATGGAGACCCTCTACAGATTTCAGGAGTTCTCTCTCTGTCTCTGTATGTCTTTTACCTCTAATACTCTGCCCTGCAATACCTACCTCTTTGACTTTCCCATACTCCTAGCTTCATTTTCTCATCTCAGGGAGCCTCTGGGCTCTGCCTAGGTTTCCTCTCCACTGCTGCAATCTGTGGCCTTTCTCCAGGCAGTTAGATAGGCACAGTCATAGGGTTCACCTCATTGTTTCCCTTCTCTGAAGGATCACCCTCCTACATGGCCTGATGGCCAATGTCTTAAGAGTTGGTCAGCTTTTTAAGTCTTTTTCAGACAGAAAGGTAAATCTTATTTCTTTTCCTCCTTGGCTGGAAGCAAAGGTCCCTATTTGGCAGTTTTCAAAAATACCATTTTTAATAATTTACATTTAAGCCACAGGGTGGGACATATTCCAATGCCCCATGTTAGAATCACCATGTCAGAATTTCATGTACTCTTCAGAAAAATGCTTTACAGTTTTTTGTATAGGTTTTTTTTTTACATCTTTATTGGGGTATAATTGCTTTACAACGTTGTGTTAGTTTCTGCTGTACAACAAAGTGAATCAGTTATATGTACACATATATCCCCATATCCCCTCCCTCTTGAGCCTCCCTCCTACCCTCCCTATCCCACCCCTCTAGGTTGTCACAAAGCATTGAGCTGATCTCCCAGTGCTATGCAGCATCTTCCCATCCATTTTACATTTGGTAGTGTATATATGTCAGTGCTACTCTCTCACTTTGTCCCAACTTCCCCTTCCCACCGTGTCCTCGAGTCTGTTTTCTACGTCTGCGTCTTTATTCCTGACCTGCCACTAGGTTCTTCAGTACCATTTTTTTAGATTCCATATATATGTGCTAGCATATGGTATTTGTTTTTCTCTTTCTGACTTACTTCGCTCTGTATGACAGACTCTAGGTCCATCCACCTCATTACAAATAACTCAGTTTCATTCCTTTTTATGGCTGAGTGATATTCCATCGTATAAATGTGCCACATCTTCTTTATCCATTTATCTGTCAATGGACATTCAGGATCATTCCATCTCCTGGCTGTTGTAAATAGTGCTGCAGTGAACGTTGTGGTATATGACTCTTTTTGAATCATGGTTTTCTCAGGGTATATGCCCAGTAGTGGGGTTGCTGGGTCATATGGTAGTTCTATTTTTGGTTTTTTAAGGAACCTCCATACTGTTCTCCACAGTGGCTGTATCAATTTACATTCCCACCAGCAGTGCAGGAGGGTTCTCTTTTCTCCACACCCTCTCCAGCATTTATTGTTTCTAGATTTTTTGATGACGGCTATTCTGACTGGTGTGAGGTGTTACCTCATTGTGGTTTTGATTTGCATTTCTCTAATGATTAGTGATATTTAGCATCTTTTCATGTGTTTGTTGGCAATCTGTATGTCTTCTTTGGAGAAATGTCTATTGAGGTTTTCAGCCATTTTTGGATTGGGTTGTTTGGTTTTTTTGATATGGAGCTGCACGAGCTGCTTGTATATTTTGGAGATTAATCCTTTGTCAGTTGCTCCGTTTGCAAATATTTTCTTCCATTCTGAGGGTTGTCTTTTCATCTTGTTTATGGTTTCCTTTGCTGTGCAAAAGCTTTTAAGTTTCATTAGGTCCCATTTGTTTGTTTTTATTTTTATTTCCATTACTCTAGGAGGTGGGTCCAAAAGGATCTTGCTGTGATTTATGTTGTAGAGTGTTTTGCCTGTGTTTTCCTCTAAGAGTTTTATAGTGTCTGGCCTTACATTTAGGTCTTTAATCCATTTTGAGTTTATCTTTGTGTATGGTGTTAGGGAGTGTTCTAATTTCATTCTTTTACATGTAGCTGTCCAGTTTTCCTAGCACCACTTATTGAAGAGGCTATCTTTTCTCCATTCTATATTCTTCCCTCCTTTGTCAAAGATAAGGTGATCATATGTGCGTGGGTTTATCTCTGGGCTTTCTATCCTGTTCCATTAACTGTATTTCTGGTTTTTTGCCAGTACCATACTGTCTCAATTACTGTAGCTTTGTAGTATAGTCTGAAGTCAGGGAGCCTGATTCCTCCAGCTCCGTTTTTCTTTTTTTTTTTTTGTGGTATGCGGTCCTCCCTCTGTTGTGGCCCCTCCCGTTGCGGGGCACAGGCTCCGGACGCGCAGGCCCAGCGGCCATGGCTCACGGGCCCAGCCGCTCCGCGGCATGTGGGATCCTCCCAGACCAGGGCGCGAACCCGGTTCCCCTGCATCGGCAGGCGGACGCGCAACCACTGCGCCACCAGGGAAGCCCCCAGCTCCGTTTTTCTTTCTCAAGTTTGCTTTGGCTATTTGGGGTCTTTTGTGTTTCCATACAAATTGTAAAATTTTTTGTTCTAGTTCTGTGAAAAATGCCATTGCTAGTTTGATAGCGATTGCATTGAATCTGTAGATTGCTTTGCGTAGTAGAGTCATTTTCACAATGTTGATTCTTCCAATCCACGTACATGGTATATGTCTCCATCTGTTTGTATCATCTTTGATTTCTTTCTTCCGTGTCTTATAGTTTTCTGCATACAGGTCTTTTGCCTCCTTAGGTAGGTTTATTCCTGGGTATTTTATTCTTTTGTTGCAATGGTAAATGGGCGTTTTTTGGGCTTTTTTGGTTTTTTTTTATAGTGTTATACAAGTGAGCTTTCCCCTGGTCTTTTTTGGTTTTTTTTTAAAGTGTTATACAAGTGAGCTTTCTCCTGGTATTGACCCAATAGAAAGACCAAAGCTCTAAGGTGGAATGGTATATGATGCAAAAGTGGGAGAGATGGGATAGATTGAGAAAATGTAATCTGAAAATTAGCAGATGTCTGAGAACTCCACTATAAACCTAAGATAAATTTAAAGATGAGTTTAATAGCCTGAGATAAAATTTCCCTAATGTTCAGGCCTATAGATGGGTAGTGGGGGAGTAGGTGGGAATGTGAGTTTTAGGGAATTCTAAGTTGTTTGTAATTTTATCATCTGTCTCTCTGTCTTTGTTGGGGGGACCTCAAGATCACCCTCAGGCTTGATGATTCACTGGAAGGACTCACTGCACTCAGAAGCTATTATACTCATGGTTATGATTTATTACTGTGAAAGGATACAGATCAAAATACTCAAAAGTGAAAAGTCACATGAGGTGAAGTCCAGGAGAAAACAGGAACAAGCTTCTAGGTGTACTCTCCCAATGGAGTCACTTGGGAGCACACTTAATTTTCTCCTAAATAGTGTGTGACAATATGTGTGAACTGTTATTGACCAGGGAGGCTCACCTGAGCCTTGGTTTCCAGGGTTTCATTGCAGGTCAGTCAATGTAGGTATACAGCACCGGCATGTCTGACTTCAGCTTCTTAGAGGCTAGCTCTTCCCAGAGCAAAAACAAATGTTCATAAATCACATTGTCAGGGTCAACTTATCTGGTCAAACAGGTATGGCATAGCCCAGCGTCCTGGGCATACAAAAACACTCTTAGAGGCACAATATTTAAAAGGCCCAGAGAATATCTCCCAGAAGACTGCTAAGGGCCAGTCCTAAAGACTGGCCTATCTTTGAAATGGTCAGGGTTTGAATAATGCAGGTTTTCTGATTAAACTTGTCTTGAACAGTATTTACTAAACTCCATACTTTAGTTGGATTTCATTAGTTCCTCCTAATGTCCTTTGTCTATTTCAGGATCCCATCTAAGCTATCACATTACATTCAGTTGTCATGTCTTCTTTGGCTTCTCTGGGCTATGACAGTGTTTTTGTTCTTAACAGTTTCTGTTCTTAACTGCTTAGGTCTTTCGTATAGAATGACCCTCAATTTGATTTTGGCTATTGTTTTTATTACGGTTAGGCTGGGATTATGGGGTTTTGGGAGGAAGACCACCGAAATGAAATGACATACTCATCATAGCTTAACAAAACTATAAAATTAATTGTCTAAGATAAAACTCCTCCAGCCCCTCAGAAGTACTTAACCAGAATTTAGGCTCATGTGCTGCTTACATACAGCTGTTCTCTTTTCAGTAGCGTCAAGATCTCTAATGTTCGTAACTTCAGTTTTTTCTAGAGACAGCAGGGAAAAGAACAGAAAGTATGACAGTAACTGGTCAAGTCATAGATGAGGGAAGTTAAAATGGGTCTGTTTTCCCAGATTGAATCTGGAATGGTAACGAGTCAAGTCCCTCAGTATGACTCTGCCATTATTCTCATGCATCTCTTCCTTCCCCAAGATGAACTAAAAGCCAGTATTAGGGGCTACAAATGGTTCAGTGTCATTCAGTCTCTTTAGTTGCCTAATTCCTACTTATGTTTCATGCCTGTTTAAATATCAGATCTTCTAGAAAGCTGTACTTAACACTCTAGGACCCTCTAGGCCTATTATGTACTGTTTGTAGCACCCCGTACAATTTTTTGCCTAGTCTTTAAATTAAATACTTATTAATGTACTTGTTTAATGTCTGCCTCTCTCAGTTTATAAGCTCCATGATGTAGAGACCATGTCAGTCTTGTTCATTTTTTGTATCTCACTCTGTATATTCTACCTAGAGCCTGGCTAAGCACTCAAAACCTAACAGCCTTTTGCACTAAAATGAATATATTTGAGTGAATGAGTGAATAAATAAGTGAGTAAATAAATGGATATTTGATATTAAAACCTCTTTTAGTGTACCTATAGGAGTCTGACTTTCTTGTTGATACCTGCAGCAGAGGAGACCCATACTTGTCAGAACTTATAAAAGATGGCACAGTTAGACAACATTTACCATAGGACAGTTAATTTTTTCTCAACAATCTACCACTTAGGCTTGGTCACTTCTCTGAGACTTGCTTGACCTGTCTCAGTGAACTTAGTATATGCCTAGGATAAATTTCTAATTTCTCTAGGCAGCTTCTTTCTCTAGGATTTTCTTGCGGCATCTTTTGTCCTGATTCTCAAGTTGATCCTGTCCCACTAACGTTCATCCCCCTAGCTATTACGTGCAGCACATTTAGCAGCCAGGGACCAGCTTTGAGTATAAAGGTAAAATCTTTTATTCTTTTTCTAGATATTGCCCATTAAGACTGTGCTGTAAGGATTGTTTCCTAGTATCTCTTTTACCCTTTTTCAGGGCTTTCTCCTTATATCTGTAGACCTCAAACCAAAGCAACATAGAGAATAACCAGTGCTCTCTGGCCAGCAGCATTGGTTATTCTCCCCCATGTAGGAACTTCCCTTCTGGTCTGTATCTCAGGACATAGTCGGGACTGCTTAGGAAGTTTGCTTACATGAGTGTGCTCAGCTTTCTGACAAAGAAGGGCCTCTTTGCCTTCTATTTAACAAAAACTTGGAGCACCCCTTTAGCCAGTCTTGTCAGTGGAAGATTTTTCTCTATATATATGCACACATTTTTATTGTCAACCGACCATCAAAGGAGATTCAGAGGAAATGGTTTGAATTTATGACCCAACTATTTGGACAGATCGGGGCTAGAAAATGTCTTGCAAAGCATATGTATAGCCCTTGTACACTATTACATGTTGGCAACATTTTTTACTAGTTCTGACCACACATGTTGGTTTATTCCTAACTCCCTAACTCTCTCCTGTTTTCCCCATCTCACTTCCTACAGCCTGTCTCCCTGCCATTTCTACCCCTTCTGCTACTTTTTTTTTAAGATAACCCAAGAGAAATGTGCATCTGCCCATTAATTTATTCCTATACCAAACAAACATTGAGCATCTGTAATATACAGGCACTGTGTTAGAAAGGTCCTGGTGATACCTACATATATAACAGAAGAGCTTTTCTCTTTGATTATTATTCACTTATATCACCAATTCCCAAAGATGAATAATCCGAACAAAACTCATTTAAAAACTTTTACTATTTGAAACATTTTTTTCTGGGCCTTTTATATGATTTCTTTTAATTTTGGGGCATTTGGTCATACATTATTTACATGTGGTTGATTTTAAATTCGCTTGAGAAACTTGTGACCATGTGCTTCTTTAGTTCCTGGGCTTGGGGCCCAATCAGTAGAAGTCCTGATCTCTTTCCTCTGTTCCTGTATTTTTCATTTCTTTTATCCATACTCCTTTATCTTTTCCTGGTTCTGCTATGCCAAATAAGGATGGCAGAGGTTACTAAGTTTCCTTAAATATTCAAAGCATTTTATGCTGAATGCAGTTAAATTATTCAAGGAATTTGGTAGATTAGGAAAATATGAAATATTTTAATGAGATATGAAGAATTTTCTAGGTAAGACGTTATGTCATTTTCATGGTGTGAGTTTTACTTTTTTTAAATTATTGCTGCTATTGTTTTTTTTTTTTCTTGTTTAATGTTTCCATTTTTTGTGAGACTTTTCCCTGTTTATTAAACAAAAGTAAGTCGTTTTCTATAGCATGGACTTGAGGATATGGGGAGGGGGAAGGTAAGCTGTGACGAAGTGAGAGAGTGGCAGGGACATATATACACTACCAAATGTAAATTAGATAGCTAGTGGGAAGCTGCCGCATAGCACAGGGAGATCAGCTCGGTGCTTTATGACCACCTAGAGGGGTGGGATAGGGAGGGTGGGAGGGAGGGAGACGCAAGAGGGAAGAGATATGGGAACATATGTATATGTATAACTGATTCACTTTGTTGTAAAGGAGAAACTAACTCACTATTGTAAAACAAAAAACAAAAAAAAAGTAAGTAGTTTTTTAAAAACTCATTTTGGAAATGATTAACCATTTTTAAGTTGAATTAAGGCAGAAAGTTTTTTGATCTAAGGGAGGCTTATTTAGATAATTACTATTTTATTTATAAGATTTGACTTCATATATAGCCCGGTCTCTGAGCACAGCTCATAGTAAACTTATTAAAGTGGGATTGTAATGTAAATGCTATTTTTGAAATTGAACTCAGGTTTTAATATAAGCACTAAACTGATTATGAAATCTATAGTTTGAAATTTGGTTAAAATATTTGCCTTTAAGTTGATCATTATTTCCATGCTTTTTGGAATATCTATTTTATTTTTACTTGAATAGTTCCTTTCTCCTTTACCTTAATGTTTTCCTTTATTATTTAGGAATTATAGGAGCATCTGGCTCCCATAGCCTTTATAATATGTTTCAGTGAGATTCTGAAATGTGATTTACTAAAGAACAGCAAAATCACTTGGATTAGTGGCAGTTTGCAATTAGTGGCAAAGTTTTGTTGTAGTTTCTTATATTCTTTCTCATCTACTTTTTTTTTTTAAGCATTCTGTGCTCTTTCCTGTGAAAATGTTAGATATTTCAACCTAGCAATCTTATGCAAAATGGAAGTGAAACAGGAGGGGAAAAGCTGAGTCAAGAAAGAAAAGAGAAGGAAAAAACACTACATGCTCAGCCCCTTCTACCACACTGTGCAGGGCCCTTCTCCATAATTTTACCTGCCTCATGCTTCACTTTACTTTTCAGAGTCCTCTTGTAGTGGGTTTTGTATTTTGTGTGAAGTTTGTATTTTTAATCAATTTGGGGGTGGCGGGGGAGAGGCTGTAGATGGTTTATGGTACCATAGCGGAACTGGAACTTTGACTTGTTTTTTTAAGAAACCTCGATAGAATGTTTTTTTTAAGCATGGGGAAAAATATTTTGTCTTTCACCTTATAAAGCTAATGGCTTTCACATATTTTTGCTTAGATCTAAGAACATATTTTGAACACTTAACTGCATCCTAATTTTGCTTTGTCTCCATTAAAGAAGCATCTGGAAATGTGTTTTATTTCTTTTGGATCTTAGAGGTGGGTTTTCTCAACTTATTTCTTTCTGCATTATGTAGTATCCCTAGTAATTTGGTATCCTTATGATTTCTTATCAAAATAAATCTATTTTAAATATTTGAATTGTTAAGAAGCCTGTGTATGGCCCAGCAGAGAATTGCCAACCCACGTGCTAGTGCCTGGCTTCTTATCCTTATGTTGGGACTTGTTAGTGTGAAAGAACAAAGTGAAAGGCACTCTTTGTTGCCATGTTTTCTATAAAAATAACACTTTCAAAAGAATTTTTGTGCCTGGCAGTGTAAAACTTGGCACCTAGAAAATAAGAGGATCTTGACTCATAGATGTATAAGGACACTGTGAGTCCCTCTGGAGCTACTGAATTCCTCTCTCATAGTAATTCTCCTAGTTCATTCATTTTTATTTTGTCCTCTTGGAACTTGTCCATAAAAGTTTTTTTGTTTTGTTTTGTTTTAACCTAATCATCAGGTCTCTACTTCTGTGGGTGTGCAGTTTGAATTGAGTTTTTGTTTTTTGGGCCGTTTTTTTTTTTTTGATTTATATATTGTTGGATGCTTGCTCAGAAAGTACTGTGAGATATTTGTGGGGGATATTTCCCTTGGGAAATTTACGTCACTGCACTGTCTGTGCTTGTTTGATAGCTGTTCTGTCACTTCTAACTTTATTATTAATTCAAAAAGTTATAAAGCCATATGTGAGCAGCTGTTCACTATTTTCATCAGGACAAAATAAGAAGGCAAGGACCCAAGTATAATATTATCAGGAGTGATTTAGGTTAGATTGTAGGAATAATTTTCTGGCAGTTATGATATAGTGTAACTTATTTAAGAGAGTTATAGAATTAAAAATAATTTTAAAGAGCATCAAATAGTATTGGTTGAAAGATGAGAGGACTTGAAAGATGAAATACTGACTGAAGGTAGGATAGTGAACCAGCTAGTTTGTGAATTCCTGTTCTAGTTTTAGAATTTTATGATTTCATGCTGGTGCTTATTCTTCTCTTACTGACTAATTTTCCCATAACTTTCTGTGCTTTAAGACTCTCCTATGCAATAGTATTTTAAAGCCAATTTATTTTTAATAGGTATCTTAGCTATACAAAGACCCATCATTTATTTGTCATTCAGGTGCTAAATTAAAATGCAAAACTTGTTTGCCTTTATTTTAAGAAATGTAGTAATCAGACAAAAAGAAAAAGAATAGAAAAGTTATGGTAATTAAATATTGTTAATGAAACTACAAATGTAATGGCTTGATTGTCCTTTATCTTTTGTCACTAGTCCTTTAAAATATGACTATTCATTGTAATCATCTTTCAGACATTTAAATAATGCCTACCTAGAATTTATTAGTTAACATGTGCCAGGCAAAGTGCAGTTAATGGAATATTTACTATACTGTTTGATTCTCACAATAATCCTGAGAGCTTAGGTTTTATTGTCCCCTATTACAGATGAGAAAGAAGTTTAGAGAGATGAAGCAAATTGCCCAAAGTGATACAGTAACTAGTAATTTCATACAAAAAAAGTATGATGTTTTTAAAACGCAGAATATAGAATTGTGTATATATTATGATCTCAATGAAAACGCATGCACAGGTATTTGAAAGACTAGAAGGTACTACACCAAAATACTAAAAATGGTTACTTTTAGGTGTTGGGAAATAGGTAATTCTTATATTGTCCTTTGTAATTTCTTATAGGCTGTACTTATATAATAGCTATCCTCATAAACATATGAGGTGGGAATTGCTATTATTACTTTCATATTCTAACAGCTTGACATAAGTCTTTCATATATGCAACATTTTCCAAATCTCTGTCCTCACTATCTCACATATTTAAGAATATCTTAACCTATTTTATATTTTTTTCAGTAGTTTTTGTATTAATTTGTGTGAAGACAGATATTTTATGTCTTTAGACAAAGGCTGTGTTTTTTAAGATACTTTTCTTATTCCTCTTTCTAGATTAAAAATATTTGGAGATATTATCTCACTTACCTTTGTGCGCTTACAGTCTCTAAGACAAGTTGAGCACATAGAAGACATTTCCCAAAGTTTATTGAATTTCTTTCCCTTGTAAATTCCAACCACGGTACAGTGGAAACTAATTCCTTAATTTTCAAATATGTTTTTTTTCTCTTTTAATGTAACTTTCATTTACACGAATCCTGACTGTTACCCTTGATTTCGTTTTCTTTTTTTACCGTCTCCTCTCCAAATCTAATTAATTATCAAGACTCATTGATTAGCCTTGTTTCATATAGTTTTTATACTTTTTGTTTTCTCCATAGCCCTACTGCTACTACAGTAGTGCAGATAACCACAGTCTCTTATAGAAATTACTGTAGAAGGCTCTCCTCCTCACCCTCCCAATTCTAATCCCCACTCTACTTTATAACCACAGTGGTCTTCCAGCAGTCTGATCATGTCATTTCCCTGATTAAATTGCTCTCCATTGCTCTCAGGATAAAGTCTAAATTTCTTGATGTTTTATGAGTCTTCCAGGTCTGAAAGCTCCATATGCTGGCTAACCTCTTTTGTTTCTACTCCTCTTCTGGCTCTCTAAATTCTAGCCATACTGAATTACTTTGATTTAGTTCTCCTAATGTATAATGCTTTTTTTTTTACCTTTGTCTTGTCCACGGCATTTGCTGTTACTTTCAGCTGGCTAATTTCTGTGTTTATTAGATCCCACCTCATATGTCACTTCTGAAAAGCTTTTCCTGACTGTCCATTTAAACTCTGTGACTACCCTTTTAGCATATACCAGGCTTTATAGTAATTGCATAATTATGAAAGTATGCCTTTTTAAGGAAATATTCCATCAGGTCAAAAACTCAGTATGGACAGGAACTATTTTGTTCCCAGGAACCAGCATAGTATGAAATAGGCATTTAGTCAGTATTTAATAGATTGATTGATGTTTCTGCAGATGACTTTGCCTCAAATTTTCCTGAGAGTCTAGAGACCTTCTGACATAATGCCCTTAGCTCCCTGCTTTCCTGCCAGTCTTAAACTTTTTATCTTTATCTTTTACTCTCCTTTCCTATCACTGCTTAGGGGGATAAATACTTAACTGAAATATAAAGTGGAAAATATAAGTGCAGTAGAAGTAGAGGGGTATTAATTATCTTTCAAGAAGTTTAGTGGTGAGAAAGGAGGAGATATAATATTAGGTAGAAATAATATCAAAGTAAGGTTGTTTTGAAGGATAGGGAGAAAAAGGAAATATTTGTAGGCTGAGGAAAAAATATAGTGAAGAATATAATTAAAGCAGGAATAGAGATAGACAGTTGGTGAAGCAAGAGCCCCGAAGGTCAGGAGATAGGAAGGGGATAGTATTGTTTCACTTTTCTGCTGGTTCTTACAGCCTTCAGGGAAATGGACCAACTCCTCAGTATAGACTACTAGTCCATGCAGTGGCATTGGTGTTTTGGCCTGTTCCATGTCCAGTGAACATTCAGTTTTCTGGTAAGAGCATCTTAATTTCTCTTGAGGAACATGCCTCCTTCAGCTCCTGGTCCAGCTGACACAGTTTGCTACTATTTCCTGATCCCTAACTAAAGAGATCATTTTTTATGATATGGGCTTCCTTATCTTTTATTTGGGTGATTTCCATGTGTGTTCCATGTGGGTTTAATATATTAGGTTCTTTTAAATGACTCTTTTAAAATATTTTTTAAAAGACTGATTAAAAACCAAACACGCTCAAATGTATTAAATACCAAATTTTATCATATTGAAAATTATCAGGTTGTATTGCCAGGTTTATTTAGTTTCATATATATCTGAGGAAAACATCCTCCTAGCCATTTATAGCCATATCATTGAATTTTGTTTTAAATGCTATTAATTAGGAAGGATATAGTTCTGTACTAATCTTGAAGAAAATTTTATCTGTATGTGTGCTTATTAAATTAGCTTAAGTAAATATTCTGCTATAGTACTCAAGGTATAACTCAAACATGCTCCAAGGTATGGAATAGCTGTTCCTCATGGAGCATGTTCTCCAACAGAGCATGCTGTTCTCATTGTATAGGTATAATAGTTGCATAGTAACAACTGAATGGGTATCATGCAGCATCATAACAATAACATAGTATCATTTTAGTTCTTATAAGTTGCTTCCCTGACTTGTGTGTCTATGATAGTTATAAATACAACTTTTATCCATTATATATAATATATACATACTGTCTCTCTCTGTATGCATGTATGCATGTGTATGCATGTATGTGTATGCATGTATGTGTGTATTGTGTGTATGTATATATGCCACTCTTAAAAGGCATAAAAATAAACTCTACTGATTGAATTAAACCACTATCCAGTAACCTCACTGCGAAATCTACTGACCATTTCTTTTTAATTCTCTCACTTTCTGATCTGTTAATTTTTAACAGTTGTTGACTACCCTCCTTAAAAATTTCTTCCCAGAATGTTTATTTTCATGAGAGGTATGCTAAAGTATTTAGAAGTGTCATACCTGCAGCCTACTTTAAAAGGTTCAACAGAAAATTTAAAAATTGATAGTGTCTGGCCTTACATTTAGGTCTTTAATCCATTTTGAGTGTATTTTTGTGTATGGTGTTAAGGAGTGTTCTAATTTCATTCTTTTACATGTAGCTGTCCAGTTTTCCCAGCACCACTTATTGAAGAGGCTGTCTTTTCTCCATTGTATATTCTTGCCTCCTTTATCAAAAATAAGGTGACCATAATGTGCATGGGTTTATCTCTGGGCTTTCTATCCTGTTCCATTGATCTATATTTCTGTTTTTATGCCAGTACCATACTATCTTGATTACTGTAGCTTTGTAGCATAGTCTGAAGTCCGGGAGCCTGATTCCTCCAGCTCCGTTTTTCTTTATCAAGATTGCTTTGGCTATTCGGGGTCTCTGTTGTTTCCATACAAATTGTGAAATTTTTTGTTCTAGTTCTGTGAAAAATGCCGGTGGTAGTTTGATAGGGATTGCATTGAATCTGTAGGTTGCTTTGGGTCATATAGTCATTTTCACAATGTTGATTCTTCCAATCCAAGAACATGATATATCTCTCCATCTGTTTGTATTATCTTTAATTTCTTTCATCAGTGTCTTATAGTTTTCTGCATACAGGTCTTTTGTCTCCTTAAGTAGGTTTAT
>NC_041220.1:126638387-126655306 GCF_002837175.3 Physeter macrocephalus
TATTTGTAGTGAGGTGGATGGACCTAGAGACTGTCATACAGAGTGAAGTAAGTCAGAAAGAGAAAAACAAATACTGTATGCTAACACATATATATGGAATCTTAAAAAAAAAACAAAACAGGTTCTGAAGAACCTAGGGGCAGGACAGGAATAAAGAGGCAGATGTAGAGAATGGACTTGAGGACACGGGGAGGGGGAAGGGTAAGCTGGGACAAAGTGAGAGAGTGACATGGACATATATACACTACCAAACGTAAAATAGATAACTAGTGGGAAGCAGCTGCATAGCACAGCACAGGGAGATCAGATCGGTGCTTTGTGACTGCCTAGAGGGGTGGGATACGGAGGATGGGAGGGAGACGCAAGAGGGAGGAGTTATGGAGATGTATGTGTATGTATAGCTGATTCACTTTGTTATAAAACAGAAACTAACACACCATCGTAAAGCAATTATACTACAATAAAGATGTTAAAAAAAATAAAAATTGATGAAGTATGTGTGTTTTTGTGTGTATTGTGTGTGTGTGTGTGGAGAGAGAGAGAGAAGGAGAAAATGAGAGCACGTACTAAAGCAAAAGTGGTAAATATTAAAAATTGGTGAATTTTGGTAGAATATATATTCACTTATGGTACTGATTTTTCTTCAACTTTTGCATGTTTGAAAAATTTCAAAATTAAGTTTAAAACTAGAAGAAAAGGATAAAGGAAAGATCAGAAACAGCAGGAGAGCACAAGCAGGAACTACACACCAGGGTGTGACAACTCTGCTGCACTTCTGCCTGTATCAGGCCTTGGTTATACAAGCACAGTCACCTTCTGTGGTAAACAGTCACTTTGTTCCTGCTGATGATAGCTAGATGTTTTTAGGGCCATAAGATCATGTGTACTAATCTCAAGTTTAATTTTATTAATTGGTGAAATCAGAAACCAGTTAGAAAAAAAAAGTTAAAATAAAACCCAAGGCTAATGATGCTGCAGGGAAACATACATGTATTGCTCATGCCATTAAAATAGATGAAGTGGTTGGGATAGCAAACTGGCATCATGTATTAAGAGACCTAAAATGTTCATGCCTTTTAATCCAGTAATCTCACTTCTCAAAATAACTCCCAAGAAAGCCATTTAGAAAAAAATAATTAAATCTGAGCTCAGGGTTATGGTTGGTAATACAGAATTCTTGTTCTGTGAACAAAAAACAAAAACAATAGAATGCCCCCTCAAAAACCATGCAAGTTCATTTGGGAAAAGTAATCTTTTCCTGATAGTAACAAACAAACAAAACCCTTCTCTTTTTTGGGTTTGTAGATTGTTTTCTGACTTTTCTTCCTCTTTCTTTTTCTTCCTCTTCACTCTTAAATGTAGGTAGCATCCATAGACATGCCTTTCATCCACATTTCTCTTCTCATGTTTGACTACTTTAATTGATCTCATGGTGTCTATTGTTTGTATGTAGATATCTCTGAAATCTAACATTTCAACCCTATTCTTTTTCCAGAGCTCCATTTGTGATATATGTTCAACTCCGTTTGTGTTGTATATTCAATTGTGAATGTGTGCAATTCTGTGTATCCAAAAAAACCATCTTATTTATTTTCTCTCCTACTGATCATTTTTTCTGTGGTCTATATTCTTCTTATCAGTCCATCTTGAAATCTTTAGCTTCAGATTCTCCCTTTCTTCCTCTGCCTTCAAAACCCTCAGCTGTAGACCTGTAGTATTTTTCTGGTGTGTCTTCATCATCTCCATGTGGTTACCCTAGCTCAGGCTTCCTTTTTTTTTTTTTTTTTTTAAAGGATGTTTGTGATAGATCCTTAATTGTTCTCCCTGCACTTTCTCTCCTCTGTAATGAATCTTGTCAGAGAAGTCTTTCTAAAGCACAGATCAGACCATATCACTTTCTAGATTAAAAACCTTCAAAGACTTCTTATGAATAAAGAGATTCGTGAACTCCACCTAGTCTTCAGGGTCTTCCACTATATAGCTTGAACCTACTTTTCTATTTTTATTTCTCTCCTTTAAATCCATTTTCCTCTCATCTTCTTCATACTTCCTTCTGAGCTTTTCATAATTTTTTGGCCTCTATCTGACATTGTCCCTATTTTCACATTTCTGGATCTCATCCATGCTTCAAGAGTTGGCTTTCAGATTTGCCTTCCAGCTGGGAATAATCTTTTCTTCCTGGGAAGTCCCAAAGCCTTTTTCTGTTTCTTTGTTATTGTGGTTAGTATGCTTTCCATTGTACTATGGTTATTTATGTGCATGTTACTGGTAGTTGTTAAGTTCTTTAAAGTCTGGATTTATGTCTTATCTATTTCCTTTGTACACTATATGGTACGTACTTCTCAATGAATATTTATTAAGTAAATATCTAAAGAGCTATCTTGTTTGGGGGGCCTTTTGGGGGGAACAAAATTTTGAGGATTCTTTATTAATATACCAAAGGCAGAAAAGATTACATGTTCCATAAGGACCTACAGAAGCGTATCTTAAAGTAATTTTGCTAAAAAAGAAATATAAGAACTTAGATATGTAGATGAGACCTTGGATCACTGATTCAAACCGTTTTCGAACAGATGAAAGCTAGTTTTCACAGCCACGTAGAATAGAATATAGACTTACCAGAATGTTCAATCGTTTAACCAGTTACTTATACAAGTCTTGGCAAACAGAAACATTTTGTTTTTCTTCAGTATTTCTCTAATACGCAGCTCACATCTTATAAACTCCTAATTTACTTATTATTTGTTTGTTTGTTTTGCAGGTATCCTGGTCAGATATAGGAGGACTGGGAAATATCAAACTGAAGCTGAAACAGGCTGTGGAATGGCCCTTGAAACATCCCGAGTCTTTCACCCAAATGGGTATTCAGCCACCTAAAGGAGTTCTTTTGTATGGGCCTCCTGGATGCTCTAAAACAATGATTGCAAAGGCTTTGGCCAATGAGAGTGGGCTGAATTTCCTAGCTGTAAAGGTAGGGTGTTAAATTTTTTAACTGCTACTCTGTCTTCTAGGCACCCCTGTCCAGTCCTCTGATTCCTACCGTTAGGAGAGCATAAAAGGCCATCTTAAGGAGTAGTTGATTTTTATTTGAGATTGATGGCAGTATAATATAGGGAGATGGGAGATAAATAAATTAGTGCCTATAATCAGCAAATCATGGTTTAGTTTCTTGATTCTCAATATTTCTTACACACGTGTAATAGAAACCAGTTTTCTTTAGTTTCTACATTTTTAAATTGTACTAATCACTTTTGTTTAACCAAGACTTAATTATAAATTTGATTGAATTTAATAAATTTAATATTTACAAACATAGTATTTTAAAAGAAATCAAATACCTTATATGGTACAAATCATTTTTAAAAAATATATATTCATTATTTATTTGGCTGCGTCGGGTCTCAGTTGCAGCACACGGGCTCTTTGTTGCAGCACGTGGACTTCTCTAGTTGTGGCACACGGGCTCCAGAGTGCATGGGCTCAGTAGTTGTGGCATGCGAGCTCTCTAGTTGCGGCACGTGGGCTGTAGAGAGCACGGGCTTAGTTGCCCTGTGGCATGTGGGATCTTAGTTCCCCAACCAGGGATCAAACCTGTGTCCCCTGCATTGGAAGGCGGATTCCTAACCACTGGACCACCTGGGAAGTCCCCGAAAATAAATTTTTTAAAAACACTTTCCCAGTCAGAAGATATATATACATTATTTATATTCTGAAACACACACATGCATATTTTATTTGTTTACTGCCCTGCCCTATTACTTGGGGTAGATTATCTTACCTGATATGTAGTTTTGCATTTACTATAGGACTAGATATTAATTTTGTTATTAACTTCTGTGTAACATGATAATATATCCATTTACTAAATATATATATATATTTTAGTTTATATGTATATATAAAACCTTAAATCCATTTCTGTAGACTTTATCACAAAAATACATATTTAAATATGTTAACTATCAAAGTCATTTCAGAAAAGGTACATGATAATTTATTTTGATGTTGTCAGGGAATTTTTTTGTAATAAAGTATGTTTTTTTAATCTTAAAACATTGAAATCATTGGCAGGTTGAACGTATAAAACTTATTTCAGAGTGTCCGTCTTTTACTTTACTGTTGACCCTTAAACAACGTGAGTTTGCACTGCGTGGTTCCACTTATACATGGATTTTTTTTTCTATAGTAAAACTATAGTATTACACTACCCAAGGTGGGTTGAATCCGCGGCTATGGGGAAACTGTGTAAATGGAGGGCCGACTATAAGTTATACTAACTATAAGTTACACTAAGTTATACTTAGAATTTTGACTGCATGGAGGGTCAGAGCTCCTCACCCCCACATTTTTCAAGGATTAGCTATACTTAAATTTTTTGTGGAATGATATTTAGATGTATTTAGGCTATTTGCTTTTTAAGAATCAATATCTTCACAATCACTAATGTTTGCCTGTTTTTTATTATCTTGTAGAAGACATTGGATAGGGATTTGGGGAGGGGACCATTTTCACTATGATTAGTTATGCTGAATCATGACCATAGTTTTGAAGGTTGCACTTTTAAATGTTGGAGTAATGAGTGATTTTGAAATTTCCAGAGACATCTTGATTTCTCTTTGGTCCTTGTCCTCTTATCTTGTGGTAGTGGAAATGGTCATTTTACTGGCATTTCCTACTCTTTTTTTTCTGTCATCTCTATTTTTCTGTGCCTACCTTCCACAGTGTATATTCATAATTGAATTTTTCTTGTCTACTGGAAATCTAAAATTTGTTTAATGAGGATTTAGCTCACAGTTATTTACACTTGAATATCAAGGAAGAAAGGGCACATATAGTTCCTTACAAATTAGTATCTCACTCTTTTGTGATCCAAGATAACAGTTCCAGGTGATAGCAGGACTGCTTTCTGGCCTATCCTAGGATTACTTAGAAACATATTTATTACTGCTTTTGCATATGAAACCTTTCATAACTTTACAGTTTCACTTTTGTCTTTTTTCATGATGAGAAAATGAGGAAGACTTTTTTCATGTAAAATAACCAACTATGTGTTAACTTATATGCACCTTTCATTAACTATTTAATTCTTTTAGGTCACACACAAAAGAAAAGTGATGTTAAGAAATTTTCTTAATAAATTGAGTTTGTACTTGCTTGGGGATTATTACATATCCTACTTGCTAATTTTTATTTAATGTGTACTTTTATTCATTATACAATTTAGTGTACTTTGACAGTATTATTCAATTTTTGAATCTGGGTGGAGGATATATTACGTGAACAATGGGTGTTCATTTACTATTCTTTCAACTTTTCCTATGTGTTTAAAAATTACAAAAGAAAAAGTTGGGAACACAAAGAATAGTTTGGTTTTTTTATGCATTTTCATTGGTCCTTTCATCTTGGTCTGATTAATGCTTATGAGAAGAGTTAAAATAGCTATATCATACCATTTATGTATGAGGATATCAAGTCAAAGAAGTTAGGAATTCATATTGTATTCTTTCAAGTTTTATTTTCCTACAAAGAAAAAGTTGTCTTTTGTTTCCAACATAGATAATTGTTTTCTGTGGCATTTAAGTGTTATAATTAAATTTGAACTCTTTGAAATAACAAATCTCACACATTTTGAAAGTGATCAGAAAAAAATAGGTAGACTCTGGTTTTGAGAAACACAAGTATTTTGGATGTATTGAAAGAATAAATTCCCTAACACTTTTTGCAATGGTGATTACCTTTAATTCCGAAGATAAAGAATTTTAAAAGTTTAAACATTTCTTTCTCTGAGTTTATGAAAGAACCCTTTATCTTCCCCTGTGCATCTTTTCTAAACAGTGATACAAGATTTATATTCTACTCAGAGTTAAGACTTCACCTTGGCTTGTGTGGGCTCTTAATAGCCTTTGGCATCTGTGTGTGTTTTGTGCAGACTGTAGCACTTGACATACGCTTAAGTTTAGTTTGTCGTCTGGGTCAATTACGTCAAAATATTTTCCAGTTGAAATTTCCTCTCTGCTTCTCGCTTGCTTTTTGTGTGGAGTGCTACGATAGATTAATTACCCTTGAATGGCTGGGCTGCTTTACTTTATGAAGAACTGTTACTGATTCTGGAAGAAGGGTGATTAGGCCTCTGACAGGGATTTTCAGCAAGTCCTTTATTAGCTGTATTGGTGAGTACAAGAATGTAATGAACTTATTATATCCTTAACTTTTGGGGGAAACTTTTTCTGACACTTGTCTCAGAGAGGAATTGTGCAAAATACATCCCATTTTCAGGAAAAACCTGTATTTTATTGAAAGCAGTGAACAATTCAAAGTAATTACTATTGTTCGTTTAACTAGATCCCCTACTATTCTGTTACCAAAGGTATAAGATAATTTGAACTTTGTATGTTCCAAGTTCATCTTTAAACTTAAAAAAAAATTATGTAGGCTAGCCTATAAATCATAGAGCTTTCATTTTGCAGATATTGCTTGGAAAACTGCATAGATACCTCTTTTACATACTGAATGCTTTAAGATTAGTTTCTAGGATTACAAATAAGGGTGGTGATGTTTAAGAAGGTGAAGTGACTTTTCCAAGTCAAAGTGGTGGTAATGGAACTGAAATTTGATCTCAGGACTTTCTGACTCCAGAGTCTAAGCACTAAACCCCACTGTATTATACAGTCTTCCATTTTCCTTTTTAAAAAAAAAAAAAAAAAACTAGTGCCCAGTGCTTTTTTTCATTAATTACACCAAATTACTTGAGAAGGTAGTTCAGGCAGTTTCTATGGGGCAGGTTCAGAGATGTGGAAAGATGTTTCTGGGACCTAGTTTAAAAAATAATTTTGTTTCTCTCAGACAAAGAAAACTGAGGAAAATAGCATGGCTTTGGAGTGGAAGTTGATTGAGTTAATAAGAAAGGGTAAACACTGCCAAAGAAACAGGAACCTGATGAACTAAATGGAAGTGTAGGGAAAAAGACTAGTGGTTGAATAATGTGAAGCTTGAAATTTACCTATTACTGTATAATTTGTGCCCTTGAGATTGAGCGTGTTACAATGAAAAGAGCGTTAAGCTAGGATTCAGATAGCTTTGGTTTGATTTCTAACACTAGCACTTTTTAGCTCTGTAACCTTAAATGCGTTCTCTGAGACTTAGTTTTTTCATCTCTATAGGCCTTTTGAGAGGATTATATTTAAAACGTTAAGTGAAGAAGTTTTAGAGGGCATAACTGCTTAACTCTTAAGTGTGGGCTGCATATAGTTATGACTTCCTTACAAGAGGGTTCCTTATGGAAAGGAGGGAGCGGCAGACTGACTTGGTAGTGGAGAAACCTACCTCAGCCAGGTCACCGTGGTTCACACCGATTGGTCGTGTTGTTAGTATGTACCCGTGCATGATGCGATGAGAGTGGCCCTTTCTTCCCAAGGTCTTCCTCCCAAACACTCATAATCCATGTCTACCTATGTGAAAAACAGCAGGCAAACCCAAACTGAAGGACTTTCTGTAGAGTACCTAACCAGTACTTTTGATGTCAAGGTCATCAAAAATAAGGAAAGTCTCAGAAACTGTCACAGCCAAGAGGAGCCCAAGGAGACAGGACAGCTAAATATACTGTTGTGGTTTCCTGGATGAGATCCTAAAAGGACATTAGGTAGAAACTAAGAAAACCTGAATAAGCTGTGGACTTCAGTTAATAATAATGTATCAATATTGGTTCATTGTGACAGATGTATCATACTATATTAACATATGATAAGAATAGGGGAAACTGAGTGTGTGTTGGGGTAGGGGTGAGTATATGGGAACTCTTGGTACTGTATGCTCAGTTCTTCTGTAAACCTTAAACTTTGCCAAAACAAAAAAGCCTGTTAATTAAATAAGAGTTTCAAGGTCAGTAGCAGGGCATACATATTATGTCTGGATTCAGTGAATGTAACTGAAGTTGAAAAGGCCAGCTCAGGACGTCCCTGGCAGTCCAGTGGTTAAGGCTCCAGCTTCCACTGCAGGGGGCACAGGTTCATCCCTGGTTGGGGAAGTTCTGCATGCCACGCAGTGCGGCCAAAAAAAAAAAAGGCCATCTCGAGTGTTCTGTACTGCGCTGTCCATGATGAGTGGAATGCAGGGAAGAATCCCAGGGAGATTGTCGATTCCTTGGGTGAGGGCTTTGGAGGAGACCTTTCCTATTCATCACCCCTCTGTTCATGTTCCACAAGATAGTGGAAAGTGACCGAGAGGAGCCCTGAGAGGAAGTTGGCTAGAGAAACCGGGTTTGAGGCTTCCCTGAGCTTGCCTGTTTTGCTGCAGTTCCCAGCAGTTCTCAGTTGAAGCCTATAAACGTTGTGTTGGTTCTGGCCCCAGGCCCCAACATTATAAAGAATACTTTCTTTTAGTGTTTTAGTTATTTTTTCTTTCACCTGGTACAGCTTCTAATTTAGAGTCTCACTAGGAACTATGTCCAGTTTCATGCCTTTTGTGGACCCCAACTCTTTATTCTCCTTCCACAAGTTTATTGCTCTTTGGGCTCATCTGGAGTCTGAAACCTTTTGAGTTTCTGTTTAATTTCCATTCGGGTTTTTTGTTTTTTTTTTTTCACCTTAAACAAATCGTCATGTCTCCAAATAGTGTTGTCTTATGTGCCCCATACTCTTAAGTTGACAGTTATTCGCATCCATGTTAAATAAAGACATATAGTTAGTTTTATCAATGTTTGAATGGCTATTAGGGAATAACTAATAATTATGTATTTTTCTTAGGACAAATAGAATAGTTACTGTGTCATGGTCAGTATCACAAAGTTATGTAGAAGTTAGATTGAATTTACTTAAATTTTGTGCACCATATAAGCTGACATGTTAAATTTGAGACATCATATATTAAAGCCGTATATGTTAATAAATGTTTTTTTGAGTTGGGCTTGTATCAGATTAATGTCTTGACATGAAAGTATTCTATAACACGTGGCTAAAAGTAAAAAATGACAATATATATAACAAATAATAACAAAACCTTTAGTATTTGGAATCTAAGAAGACCTAGAGAAATTTAGAAAGAAAAGAATGCTTTTACGCTTCCAAGAAGTTTACTTAATAATAGAACATTTTGTTGTTGTGTCAGTTTAATTTTTATTTGTAGATTTCAGCTGAGAGAGATTAGTTATTTTTTTCCTTCTTTTAAATCTCTTTTGAATGAAATTTAATTGGGGTTGAAATAAATATTACAGTTTCATGTCTATAACACTAAAAATATTTGTAAATGTTTTACTATTGCAACAGTAACTCAAATATATATTAAGCACCTTCTGTATGTCTGGCACTGTACATGGTAAACAAAGTGCATTAGATGGTCTCCTTGCTATCTACCAACTCATGATTCAGTAAGAAAGACATTTGACTAAGCAAGTGATATAATGAAATGGATAGCATTTAGAATCTTGATGATTAATTGTATGTGAGAAATGAGAAAGAAGTCAAAGGTGATTAAATTTTTTACTTTTAATGACTGGCAGATGGAAATACGCCAACTCTAGGAAGAGTTAGCACGTGAGGAGGAAAAGTAGGTTGGAGGTGGGAGAGCAGGTACCAGATTGGGATTGAGACACGTGGAGTTTGAAATGCCTTTAGAGCAATATGGCAGAAATGTCCAAAAGGGTGTTGAATGCGAGTTTGTAGCTCAAGAGAAAGGTCATTTCTAGAGATTAAAACGTGGAAGTTGAGACCTCGTGTTTAAGGTTGTGCGCAGTAGTCAGTAAAGGAGATTGAGAGTCATGAGAGTGGTCACTAATAATATAAGAGATTTTTCTGGGGTGGGGTGCACAAGAGCACTTTATAGCTAGCTTAACTGTAGTCAGCTTGGTGCCCACAGTGTAAGTTCTGAAGAAATGTGTCATTTTCTTTTCTTGAATAAATGAATTGTGAGGAAGGTTTGTATTATACTTTTTGAGTAAACAGCTTGAATTCTATTTCCTTCTCTGCCAGACCCTCTCACTTTTTAGGGGTTTTTACTTGCCCACGGCATTTCTTGCCTAGTACTTAATGCCTGTTCTCAAACTCTTTGAAGTGCTTTCCCCAAATGGCCTTCTCTGTGTGCTGATGCTGTACTTTTTATTAATTTTCAAGATCCTTTACTCACATTGCATATATATAATTCTATCTCATGTGACTTTGGGTTTTTATGAGCTTATTCCATAACATTTAACCATAGTTAACCCTTGGGTTAACTTGCCTTCCCTAGACATTCTGGAACTTATAAAACCTTGATTTGAATTGTAATAGCCAAAAGCAACAGGCAGGTGTCAGATACATTTAAAAAGCCCTTGAGAAGACTGGAAAAAACCCAGTAGTGATTAAGGGGGCACAACTGCAAGAGCATGAGGTATAAATATTGTACTCGAATTTGTGACTGATACGGTGTAAAATACTGAAACACAGTAAACAAATAAGTCAGGCTTAGTTTTCACTAGATTTAACAGAACAGTTGGACAAATTTTTACATGTTTTTATGTTATTTTTGTTGTTTTATAAACTTGAAATCTTGGTCATGGAAAAATTAAAAATAACACTACCCCAAAATAAGCCAATTTATGGTACTTAACTTACTTTTGGTGGTTTTCTTGGTCACACTTATCAATGAAGCACTTACCTAGGCAGGCGAAATGTGGCAGGACTAACATAACAAAGTTATTTTGGTAAGTAAAATTAGAAGAGAAGTAACCTTATCAGGTTTCATCAACCTTATCTATTCTAGGGATTCATGTATTATTTTTTAAAAGAGTTAAATAACTTAAGAGCAAATGTGGGATTCATAGACCATACTATATGTACCTAACCCTTATAATTAGATATTAATGGTCTCTTGTCTATAATGGTTATCAATAAAATCCTTATTTTCAAATTAACCCATGCTAGCAGCCATTTATGGAGAGTTAGGATTTGCCCTTGCCACTTGATCTCTTCCCACAAATACCTTTGAATTTGAATTGCTGGTACCATGTATAATCTTAAGTGGACATTTCCTTTTTTTTTTTTTTTTTTTTTCTAATTTTACTTTTTTTTTTAGAACTTGGAAAACAGAGGACATCATAGTTTTTAGAAAAAGTAGTCTGGGAACTCAAATCCTGTATTCTTGTCATCATTTCTGTCATTTAACTTTTCTGGGACTTCTGACATTTCACTTAACTTCTTTGGGCTTTGTTTTCCTCAGGTTTTAAGTGAGATAGGTTAGAGTAAATGATTCTTCTAAAGCCCTTACACGAATAACATTCTATGAGTAGCTCACATAACGCTTATAGTCTAACGCTTATAGTCTAATCTATTGTTTATCTTTTTTGCCTTTTGGTGGCTAAACTGTTCACCTCGGAGGAGTGTTGCAAGCAGTAAGGGGATAATACATATCAAGTGTTTAGCAAGATTTCATAAAATTAGCTGATGCTAGTTGCTGTTTTCCTCTGTTTTTAAGAATTGGATTATATTTGACCTCAAATAGAACAAAAAAGTATAGCAGCACAGCTTATGATCCCTTAAGTTTTCTGTTAGTGTTAGAATAAAATGTAGTATATATCTTTGAAAGTGATTTTAATCTTTTGCAACTTGTACCAGAATACAGTGATTTTTGGCAATTTGAACTTCAAACTCAAAATAACCTTTCTTGGGGATGATATTGCCTAGACTTCATATGGAATTCTGGATTTATGTAACATATCAGTTCAGCTACTGGGGTTGCATTTTTAAGCCAGTCATCCAGGTAGGATTCCTCAGCATGCAGTTCTGTACAAAATCACATGTTCTCTAGAGGCCTTGCAGTACTTTTCATTACTGCTATGACTTGCTAGTAATATTTGACTTGAATTATTCTAACCCAGATTTTCTTCACAGCGCTAACTTCTTAGGTTAGATTTTCAAATCTGTTTGATTTTTTTTCTTTTGTTTTGTTTTTGGAGAAAAAGTACTGTTTGTTATCCACAGGTTTTTCTATACGTAGCCCACCTCTACGTAGTAGTGGAATGGCCCTTCATTGTTTAAGGCTGTAGGCCATATTTTCACATTTTCAACACAATATTGTCGGTTTGCCTATACACCAGATTTTTAAAACATGTTAATCTTTCTGTTGTCTTTAGCATCATATTGTGTTCTTAGATCATGACATGATCATAATCTTGTACTTTCCAACATCTATATTCAAGTCATCTTTCTTAGAGTCAGCTCTATGGAGAACAGTAATCATTTTTCCGGATTCTCTAACCGCTTTCCTTCAGTTAAGCCAGATAATTAGAAGGCAGTATATATGTATTAAGTATATTGCCTGCTTAAGGAAATGTCTTCACTGGCTTACTATTTTTATGTTACACCATTGACTTTTATGGAGAGCTGCTAGAAGAACAGTAACAGTAATACAGAGTTTGCATGATAATAAAGTAACAGTGACACCAGCAGTTTCCTTTCTGATTTTTATTAGGTCACACTTGCCTAAGTGGTCACCCTAAACTGAATGAAATTCTGCATAAAATTTTCTTATCCCTTCCTCACTCCCCCCATAACCCCTCCCCAACAAAAATCCATTCTCCTGATTATCTAAAGCTTCTTTTATTGAATGGGCCCGAATTGTTTTGTTGTTTACTTTCTTAACTCTTTCTTCATAGTCCCTTTTGGGTAAAAGTATAATTTATATTATATATTATAAATGGGCAGACCTTGTTTAGCCCTGTAGTGCAGGGCTCTAAAAATGGTCATGCAAGATGAAACCATGAAAAATGATCTTAATCCCCAATGGGGAAAATTACAACTGTTCCATGACCTTTGAAAATTTGGCAAAACATTAGGAGCTCTCTACTCTTGGTTGTAAGTGTACAAGGCAGTGGATTTTGGCTGTATAATAACTTTCTTGCTGGTCCTCCTGCTGCCAAACTGTCTCTGTAGTCCAGCCCTTCATATTTTATAAGGACACTACAATTTATTTACCCATTTTTATGTTAATGAATTTTTAGATTTAATTAATGTTTAGATTCCAGGTTTAATTTTTTTGTTGCTGTAAAGAATGCTTCAGTAATATTCTTGTACATATCTCCTTGTGTGTATGTACGAGAGTTTCTCTAGGGTATACATACCTAGAAATAGAAGTTTGTTATTGGGCATGAACAACTTAAACGTTACTAGCTATTTTAAAATTGCTTTTTTTTTTTTTTTAACGGTCATTGATTTTTTTCATTAATATTTTGATCAATTCTCTCAATGTTTTGAAGTCCAGGTTTTTCACTCAGCAATTGTGTCATTGATATTTTTGGTGACTTTTGATCTCATTGGCAGAAATGAACTATTTCAAATTGTATGAGATTAATCTAGATCAGGGGTCAGCAAACTGCAGTTTTGGGGCCAAATCCAACTTACAGTTTATTTTAATTTAGCCCTCTGGTTAAGAATGAACTCTACATTTCCAATGGGATGTTTAAAAGAAGAATATGTGACACAGGCTGTGTGAATCCCAGAGTGTCTGAAATATTTACTCTCTGGCCCTTTACATTTTATCTTCCTCAATCCCACAATACTTGGGAAAATGCCTCCAGGTTTATTTATCTTACTGATAGTTGTGAGTATAAATTTTGTGTTTCTGTTTTATAGTCTAACCTGTGTCTAAAAACAAATTTGTAAAATTGGTTTGGTATTAAGCTGTTGCTATTTCTTTATCCTTTAAAAAGTGAGAATGTTGTGTCTCGGCATTACTAATGTTTCATTGTTTGTCTTTATTCAAGTTAAAGCTATTTGGGATTGTATTATTTAAGAAATTAAGATAATTAAATCATTGGTGATGAGGTCTCTCTGTAGTTATCTTTGGGGAATTAGCGTCAAAACAATTCTGTTGTGTAAATATGATTGCTTGGAGACAGTTTAAGTATCGATGTACAAACAGTTGACATACTAATTGTAAATAATATTTAGTCATCAAAAGCACTGTCCAAAGCAAGTTTTCTTAATAACTTTGTTTGCTTACAGATAATTTATGCATTCCTTGGTTGTTGGTAAATTTCAGTCACATGTAGGAGTACCTTTAAATGTTAGTTATGCTTTTCATGCATCTGCCCCCTAATTAGCCTCAAATATTAATTTTTTTACAGTATGTATAATTTATTACTCTGAAATAATTTTGAAAAGATTATTTTTAAAGAAAAGAGGAAAACACACATAAAAAATAGATGAGAGTTTTCTTTTGGGGGGAGAGGGGAACATTATAATTAACCTTGTTAATGTTATATAAAACTTACTAATGCATCAACTTAGATTACTCAGAAAATCAGGCAGAAAGGTAAAATTGCCCCTCTCATTACTTAAGGATTTCTGTATTGATGCTATCAGATAACTCAGCTGAACATGATGAATGGCAGTATCTTTGGAGCAGCTGGATTTTGTCAGCCTGAACTCTGAGTTATTCTTCTATCCTTTTCTTACTCTTGTCCTTGACTGTTCTACCCTGATCCCCATATGTTCTAATCTATTTACTTGTTACCATATTATCAAATTTCAATATTTTTGAAGCACCATTGTAGAGGTAGTATAAAAAATATTAAAAGATTATCTTCCTTTCCTCAGGTGTGTTTGTAATTTGAAAGACTTTTATATGCCCGTAATTTTTGTTCATTTATCCCATCTGTTCTTTTTCCCCCCTTTTCCTGCCTTCTTTTGGATTAGTCGAGTACATTTTGGTATTCTAGTATATCTCCCCTATTTTCTTGATAGCTAAACCTCTTGGTTTTTCTTTTTAAAAAAATACTTGCTCTAGGATTTATAGTATACACACTTAATTTACAATTTACCTTCAAATAATACTATACCACTTTATGTATAATATAAGGTTCTTAAAGCAATTTGTATACCTTTGGATGGAGAATTTAGAAACTAAGTTCTGAGTGTTAACTCATGATGAGCCCCCTTCTGTGGGGAAGGTCTCCTTACCCCTCTTGATCTCTGACATCTCATGCTAGGTGGCTGCCACCACAAACCCCTGTACTGATGTCCCCTCGCCCTTCTGTGCTGTCCCTGTCTCTACCACCCCATGGCCCCCAAACTCTACATTGCCTTTTCTCTGTCCCTTGGGGTGTTACCCTTCTCACCCTACACCTAGTTATTCCCAGCATGTTGCCCTGAAACCTTTTTTTGTCCATGTGTTTCCAGAAATTCTCTTTCCATGTTCTGTTATATCTGACCGTTTCCTTTATGTTAGCTTCTAGTTTTCTATCCTAGTTTATTAACTCCCTCCTTCCATTCTAAATGACCTGACATAGTTGTGATCTCATTGCTGTTCAGGATTATTCCTTGATTCCTTTACCTGGAAGGAATCTTTGTTTTATTTTTGCTTCTCTTTGTGGCATTCTCTATATAGTTGTGATATTTTTTTCTCACTGTATTTTTATTTCTTAAGAATATAATTATTGTTATATTTTAAGAATACGATTATTTTAGTAATCTATTAAACCATAAACTCATTATAGACACTTAATAAATATGCCTTGAATGAATAAATGAATGATTCAGTGCCTCTATATGTCAGCAGAGAAATTAAGGTGCTAGATATTTGTTTCTGATCTTCCCTGCCTTTGATTTTGTGTGGATCTTTAATTTACTCACAGATGGAAAGTCATCATAGTAGCTCTGCATATCTTTGTCATTTTATATAACTGAATTAATATATATATAAATTGCTTAGAACAGTTCATGGCACATAGGAAATATTCAATAAATGTTAGCACTTATGTTTATGATTACAAAATTTTTAATTTTAATCATCTTGGATGGAATATTTTTAATGAGATATATATTTCTGAGAGTTGCTACACTGAATATATTGAGCATCCTTTTTTCCTTCATGAATTAAGTCATTGTGAACATCAGAAATAGTATAAGTCAAATTTGAATTAGAATAGAGGGAGAGATATACCATGTTCTTAGATTGGAAGAATCAACATTGTGAAAATGACTCTACTACCTAAAGCAATCTACAGATTCAATGCAATCCCTATCCAACTACCACTGGCATTTTTTACAGAACTAGAACAAAAAATTTCACAATTTGTATGGAAACACAAAAGACCCCGAATAGCCAAAGCAATCTTGAGAACGAAAAATGGAGCTGGAGGAATCAGGCTCCCTGACTTCAGACTATACTACAAAGCTACAGTAATCAAGACAGTATGGTACTGGCACAAAAACAGAAATATAGATCAATGGAACAGGATAGAAAGCCCAGAGATAAACCCACACACATATATGGTCACCTTATCTTTGATAAAGGAGGCAAGAATATACAGTGGAGGAAAGACAGCCTCTTCGATAAGTGGTGCCGGAAAAACTAGATAGGTACATGTAAAAGTGTGAAATTAGAACACTCCCTAACACCACACACAAAAATAAACTCAAAATGGGTTAAAGACCTAAATGTAAGGCCAGACACTATCAAACTCTTAGAGGAAAACATAGGCAGAACACTCTATGACATAAATCACAGCAAGATCCTTTTTGACCCATCTCCTAGAGAAATGGAAATAAAAACAAAAATAAACAAATGAGACCGAATGAAACTTAAAAGCTTTTGCACAGCAAAGGAAACCATAAACAAGACAAAAAGACAACCCTCAGAAAGGGAGTAATATTTGCAAATGAAGCAACTGACAAAGGATTAATATCCAAAATTTATAAGCAACTCATGCAGCTCAATAACAAAAAAACAAACAACCCAATCCAAAAATGGGCAGAAGAACTAAATAGACATTTCTCCAAAGAAGATATACAGATCGCCAACAAACACATGAAAGAATGCTCAACATCATTAATCATTAGAGAAATGCAAATCAAAACGACAATGAGATATCATCTCACACCGGTCAGATTGGCCATCATCAAAAACTCTAGAAACAATAAATGCTGGAGAGGGTGTGGAGAAAAGGGAAC